>NW_005340489.1:0-218 GCF_000412655.1 Myotis brandtii | reverse complement strand
TTTAAAACAGTTAAAACTAGTTGTCTCTTGCCCAGCTAACATGGCTTGGTGGTTGAATGTTGACCCATGAACCAGGAGGTCACGGTTGGATTCCGGTCAAAGCACATGCCTGATGGCAGGCTTGATCCCCAGTGAGGGGCGTGCCCATTGATGATTCTCCCTCATCATTGATGTTTTTGTCTCTCTCCCTCTCCCTTTCTCTCTCAGAAATCAATAAA
>NW_005340488.1:0-212 GCF_000412655.1 Myotis brandtii | reverse complement strand
CTCAACCAAGAAGAATAAAAAAATCTGAATAAGCTGATAACTATGAAGAAATTGAAACAGCGATCAAAAAACTTCCAGCAAACAAAAGCCCTGGTCCAGATGGCTTTAAGGGGAGTTCTACCAAGCATTCAAAGAAGAAGAAAAACTATCCTACTCAGACTATTACAAAAAATAAAAGAGGAAGGCACACTTCCAAGCTTTTTCTATGAAGC
>NW_005340487.1:0-275 GCF_000412655.1 Myotis brandtii | reverse complement strand
CGAGCTCAAAAGGTTCGCCATCACTGTTCTAGAGTGTAACTTTTCTCCATAGAATTGGTATATGGTCATGAATGGGGGACAAAGAAGCCACATTAATATCTGGATGCTGAGTGGCGGCCGGGCACCTTCACTAGCTGTGAGATTCAGTCCCACACACCAGCCTCAGTGCATGTGATTCAAATTCCTGCTGCTGTAACACTATGTGTCGGAGGCTGTCAGGGGCCCTTATGCATACTCAGTCCGTGAATGTCAAGGGGCTCCTTTGTTTAAGTTGA
>NW_005340486.1:0-916 GCF_000412655.1 Myotis brandtii | reverse complement strand
TGTTTCTGAAGATTCTGTGAAAAGATAATATGAACATGAAATTTGGTATTTCACATATGTCACGTGAAGATTCACTTTTTTTCCTTTTTATCGAACTTATTGGGGTGACATTGGTTAATAAAACTACACAGGTTTCAGGGGTACAGCTCTATAATACACCATTTATATATTGTATTGTGTGTTCACCACCCCAAGTCGAGTCTCCTTCTATTACCTTTAACCCCCACTATACCCTCTCTAACCTCCAGGAATATAAATGAAGAAAGTGTAATCCTGGCTAGTTTATAGGGATAAGGAGACATGCAAAGAAAACCATTTTTCCCAGGAATAAAAAATCGTCCCTATTATCTCTATGCCTGTCTGCGAGATTCATCTGAAGTTAAATGTGAAATCCTACTGAACTCCTGTACTATTATGCTTGACCTCTAAATTGAAGCTGTTTAAAACACAGAAGCAACTTCATACCTCAATGGCCTAATAGGAAAGCAGCCTCCTTTACACGTGCATGCTACAGGCATCAATGTGACTTTCCTTAAATAATGGCAAAAAATTGCATCACAGGGTTGTTTCGTTTTAAGTCATTGGTTGCTTTGTTTTATTATAAACTCAGAGGCAGTACTAAGATCAGTAAATCTATTTTTAAAATACCACCTTTTAATAAAATATCAGTTTTCTGGTGCAGAAATTATTTCACTGAGTCCAGCCTTACAAATTAGCCTTCAGTATTCCTCTTTAAAAAGTAATAAGAGCTGATCTAAATAGATGGAAGGCTTTTACTTTTCACTGCTCTCCATGAGCACAGAAGTCAAGGTCACTAAAGTAAGCTCCACACTGCTTAGGGAAGAGGGAAAGGACAGTATGAAAAAAACAAACAGACAGACAAAATACCTGAAGGATAAAAGAATGGTCACCTCTA
>NW_005340485.1:0-1051 GCF_000412655.1 Myotis brandtii | reverse complement strand
ATGTACAGTATTTGTCATGCTCTCAACTCTTCATAAGATGATCAAGAATCAGAAGTCATAAAGCCTTGCAACAATTTTACAATATAGTTGGCAAATGCATAGGAAGATATGAACATGGAAAGTTTGGGGACAGTTTAGGGAGCATTTAAATGACTTTAAAGAATCAGACAAAAAGTTAGGGGAAGAAAGCAAAAATCCTATTCTGAGTTGTGAGGTCAAGATAAGGTAAATGAAGAGTCATAGGGGTTTTCAAGAAGGGAGTCTGAAATGATGGAAGGATGTTTTAGGGAGACTAACCTGATGTGTGGTTGTATTGAGTAGTGAGATGAGAAGCCAGGAGGGCAGCAGAGAAACTGCAGGGATAAGCTGGCTGTGGAAACATGAGAACAAATTAGCACTGAGTGGATGTTTGCCTTTGAGCATGCTCACAGACCAACTGAAAATAGAAAAATTAGATATTAATAAAACTTTCCTTCATCTTCAAGTATCATTTAATCAGAGCTGAGGTTTAAAATCCCGAAACTGTCTGTGATACACTTTAAGGAAGGAGATTTACTATCTCCTAAAAATATTCTACCAGAACGTTTTTTTCTGAATATTAACTCAGAGTTTGAAGGGATCGCCAATGCTTAGTCTCCCTGCCTCCTGCCAGAATTGCTTTCAAGCCATGCCCGACAGATGGCTGTGTATAAAACAATTTAAAGACTGCTCTGAAATTTATACAAAGATGCCACTAGAATGTGAAGAACATGATAATCACAGGAAAATTTAATACTACTTAGATAGACTAAAACAAAACAGCTTTGACAATATTCTAGGGAAAATAAAACTAAAATATCTCTTTATCATACAGATAAAAAGGTATACATAGTATATGTCAGCCTTCAAAAAAAGGAGTTTAAAAAATTCCCAATATATAGAAAATTAAGCAATGTTATAATCTCATAAATATTATTAACTGGCAACTAAAAGAAAAAAAATAATGCTAACCAGGTAGCATTCTTTTTTTAAAAAAAGTATATTTTGTTGATTTTTTACAGAGAGGAAGGGA
>NW_005340484.1:0-1141 GCF_000412655.1 Myotis brandtii | reverse complement strand
CCAGGTTGGCAGGGAAGGAAGGGGTTATGTGAAAGGCCCAGGTGTGCCTTTTGGAAAACTCAGTATGGCTTCATGAAAAAGGATGGCCTGGGAAAGGCAATATTATATGCAGAAAACAAATGGGGACCTAGAGATTGTGAGATTGTGATGACTTAAATGAAGACAGAGGCAATGAAGCTGGAGATATATAAAAAACACAACAAAAAACAAACAAACAAAAAAACAGAGAACCACAAAGAGGCCAGAAGGGATGGGATCCAGGACCTACCAGTAGGGACTGGCCTTAGGTAAATGGAGGAGCATCTTTTCCATAATGAGAGGAGAAAAGGAGAAGAACAAACACGTTAAAAGAATGAAGAAGGAACATGCTCAAACCATCCATGAATATGTCAGTGGAAGGTGAGAGAAAAGTGGTCAAAAGTTGAACCTTACCAGAAGACAGCAAGGGATCCAAATGAACTCAGAGGAGTGGAGGACTGGCTTTCAGGGAGTGTGTGAGGAGAAGTGAGGAGTGAGCAGGAACTGGGCCAGCATCCTGCGCTGGGGAGACCACAGAGAAGGAGTCCTGGGGAGCAGTCAAGTTTGAGTTAAAGTTGGAGACAGGGCGAATGCTCTGTGACCCAGTGAATGTATCTGCCATATAACAAAACTTTGCTCTACTAATTCTTCAGTTTCTATCAAAGTTACTCTGAAGTCTAATCTGATCCCAAATGTGCACTTTTAGCTTTCCCTTCCAAGGAAGTGTCACCTATAAATTAAAGGAGCAATATTTTCTAGTCCTACTCACCAAAGGAAATATGAAAACACCTGGTCATGGGAGCACTGAGGATGCTATTAAACCAGGGGTGGCAACCTCAGGTCCAAGACCTGTGGACTCTGGGGCACATGGTCTCTGGGCACTGGGCACTAGGCATGACGAGTAGCCTCAAAAGTCTTCTAAAGTCAAACAAAATAAGACATATTTCTTAGATTTCAGAGGTGAGAACACGTGTACACACACACACACACACACACACATACACACACACACATACAGAGTGATGTTAAAGCAAGCAGAAATGAAATTTAAATTGTGTTTTAAAAGACTAATGCCTAAGTAAACACCCCTGTGA
Organism: Myotis brandtii; assembly: GCF_000412655.1. Lineage (NCBI taxonomy): Eukaryota > Metazoa > Chordata > Mammalia > Chiroptera > Vespertilionidae > Myotis > Myotis brandtii. The sequence continues at coordinate 29 of NW_005340484.1, read as the reverse complement.
CAACATGAAATGCTTGTCATCTATATATA
>NW_005340483.1:0-899 GCF_000412655.1 Myotis brandtii | reverse complement strand
TTTAAAGAAAAAGTGGTCTGCTGCTAGAATAATTCAAAAATACTGATAATAAAGGGAACAGGGGAACAATAAAACATAATCTCAGCATTTTTTTCAACTTTTCTACAAGTGAGTTGATAAAAACCCATTTGCTTGCCAATCATAAATGCATTTCTAGACTTTATCACTTTCTCAACTTCTTGTTGCTCTCTTGACAGTTTTATTCCCCCTCCCCCACCCCAATTGTAGCTCTTCACTGTGCAGTAGCAATTTTGAGTTATTGCATCTTCCTGAGACATTGATAATTTCCACCTAATGCATTGTGGTGCTTGTGACTAGGAAAGCAATATTGTGATGTGTCATCATCTTGTCTTTAAGCGATTTCATTTGCAAAATTCTGTTAGTGCACAACTTTCTCTGATATTAAGTTAGACAACTTGAACACCACATTACAACCTGAAAACTCCAAAGATATTCTAAATTCCTAGCAGGAACATCTAATAAAGGGTACATAAGTTTTCTAGCCTATAAGTAGTAGGTGGGGGAGGAAGGAGGCAAAAATACACAAATAATATAGATTAGAAATTGTATCCCTTGAGTGACATTGGCACACTGGGTTAACTGTGTTGAATCATTAAATTTCACTGGAGATGCAAAGGAAGACTGGAATTGGATAAATCCCTTTATCACATAACCAGAAAATGTGGAAAAAGCAGAGACAGAAATGTTGTTAAAACTATCTTGAAGAGTTGCCTGAAACATTTTATCATCCCTAAACTTTTGGTTCTTTTAGTTCTACCATCCTGTAGCCCAATTTTCTGTCTCTCAATCAGATAGATTTTAATTTTCATTAAGGATAAAAGAAGAAATTCCATATCAGCTATTCAAAATCATCTTCTTTCATGTTTTTTTTTTCTTGA
>NW_005340482.1:0-215 GCF_000412655.1 Myotis brandtii | reverse complement strand
CCTTGGAGACGGCCAGCACCTCGCCGTACCTGCAACACACAGAGAGCGAGGCCGTGAGCCGTGGCCCCACAGAGAGCGAGGCCAATAACGAAGAAAGAGCTGCATCGACACGTATCGACTATCGTGTGAGCGCCCTGAGCCAGCTAAGTGCACCCACCAACCCGCACTGCAGACACAAAGCCACCAGGACGGACACAGGGCCCCCCAGACGGACC
>NW_005340481.1:0-978 GCF_000412655.1 Myotis brandtii | reverse complement strand
ACAGACGCACGGAATTCTGTGTGGATGAAGGAGGGCGGTTTTGGGGGCTTTCACTCTGCCCGTAGCTGAGCTAAGCTCTGGCTTCTCTGCACAGATTGGGGGGTGGGGTGGGAGGATGAGGAGGAGTAAATAGAACTTTGCAAAATATATTAAACAATGGTTGTTTTTTTAAAAACTCCCCTCATTTGTTTCCATTAAATCGGACCTTACCATGTGTGTGAGACCTGGATTTAGTGTACTCTTTGCAAGCCCTTAGTCATGTAAAATGATTCAGAGTTACAACTAATATTCCAACCACCATTAAGATTTTGGTTATATGAAAAATCTTTAATAAAACAGGAATTCTGGTGGGGAGAAGAGCCTGAAACTGCACTCGATTACATGAGGTACAGCTTGAGTTTACTAACCCAGCGTCTACATAACATGGGCAGTATCCTTGGATGCTGTGCATTCCAGACTGCACATGCGACCAGGACTTTATGAGAATATGTTATGTTTAATTATACAAGACGAGGAAAGGTTCTGTGTCAGTGGGCCTTCTCCCTTCAAATTTCCACAGTCCAATAAAAGGTCCAAGAGCTACAGCGAACATATCATGGGAATTAGAAATAGAAAAGATTTGCTTGCTTATAGGACGTGATTTTAGATTTGTTCATTCATGTGGTCATTCATGGATACTTAGTGAGCACCCATCTTAAGAAAAATTATCTAAACTTGGAAGTAAGGAGGGAGCACAGCATGTCTTCCCAACATCACACTGTGGTGCTAGTAGGCCAACGAAAAAATGTTAAGTCTCCAGGAAAACTTGTTTGATGTTGCTGCTCACTCACTAGCACCCGCCCCTGTGAAGTTGCTTGTCGATTACTGCTCACTCGGGAAGCTGCGGTCCCATTGCCCTGCAGAGCATGAACCGATGTTCTAGCTAAACTGACAGTCTTACCGTGGCATTCTGTTTTTCAAAATTCCTATAAAATCCCA
>NW_005340480.1:0-271 GCF_000412655.1 Myotis brandtii | reverse complement strand
TATAATAAAGAGCTAATATGCTAATTAGACCGGAAGGGGGAATGACCTTAGGGATGACCAGTGGGTGGGGGGCGGGGCCACAGGGCTGCAAGGCAGCCAGGGCCACAAGGGCCTACTCTTGCACGAATTTTGTGCATCGGGCCTCTAGCAAATAATACAGATATATTCTGTATTTGTTACCTACCAGGCTGACTACATTTAAACATCTACCTGAGAATTATACTGAGGCTACAAGGAAACAGATAATCTCAGATATTGTTAGAGTGCATAA
>NW_005340479.1:0-2130 GCF_000412655.1 Myotis brandtii | reverse complement strand
CCAGTAACAAGCGGAGAGTGAAGATGTGATCTGAACAACCCCGACCAGGACGAAAACCAGCTTGTTCCTCGCGGATATTCTGTTCACGTGCTCGACTGAGTCTGCGAAGTATGATGGAGGCCAAAATCTTGGACGCGACTGGAAGAAGACTAATCCCTCGATGATTATTGCATACGTTACGTAGACCCTTTTTAAAGATGGGAATGATGTCAGCCATACCCCATTCTGACGGAACAAATTCGCTTGACCACACCTTCTGAAGAAGGGATGTGAGCTCCTTGATAAGGATAGGACCCCCATCTTTAAAAAGAGCCGGAGGGAGTTCGTCTGGGCCAGGTGATTTGTGGCGCTTCAAAAGTCGAAGCTCGTTAGAAACTTCGGTTTCTGTTGGTGGTGAAACATCCACAGACCATGGAACATTCTGTGTGCTGGATGACAAGGTCAACGGCGCTGAAGGCCAGTTGAACTGCTGTTCGAAGTGTTCCGCCCAACGTTCGAGTCGCCGTTGTAAATTGTGAATTGGCGCACCATCTACCTCACAGATCGTCTCACTTACAGCAGGCATTTTTCCACCAGTGGCTCGGATGAGCTGGAACAACTTTCGATGGTTACCACACATGGCAGCCTGTTCCAGCTCAGTCGCGCGTTGTTCCCACCAGGCCTCCCGATCTTGGCGGAGATGCGCTTTGAGTTCCGCGTTTGTAATTTTGCGGATAGAATTGTACTCGCTGCCGGAAGGAATGTTCCGGCGAGCGTCGAGAAGTTCCAGAGATCGAGCGGAGATCCAGTGTTTTACAGCACGCTTTGTGAAGCCGCAAACAGCGATTGCGGACTTGTACATTGCACTACGGATATGGCTCCAGTGTGCATCAACGTCTGGGGTTGCGACAACTGCAAGCCTGGAAGCTAGCACTTTTTGGTATTTTTCGAGCATTTGTGGATCGGCAAGTTTCTCAGCATCGATCCGTTTCCGGTTACGTTTTGGGCAACCACCAAAACGCAATGCAAACCGAGCGTATAACAGTGCGTGATCAGATGAAAGGCAGGTGCTCCATATTGATTTACAGTCAGTTATGCAGCCTCGCCAACGATAGCTGATGGCGATGTGGTCGATTTGAGTCCACGATTGACCAGGTGTTGAAGGTCTCCAGGTGGCACGTTGACGCCATGAACGTCGAAAATTGGTACTCGACAGAAACAGACCGTGGTCTGCACAAAAATGCAAGAGGCGTTCGCCATTGTCTGTTCGATGAGAACCATGAGTATGTCTACCACCAAGTTCACGTTCATCAGCCGCTAATCTACCCAATTGTGCGTTCAAGTCTCCTGCAAGTACCACAATGTCTGTGCGACGCTTTTTGTGGAGGAGTTCGGTGAGGCGTTCGTAGAATTCATCTTTGACTGCATCCGAGCTGCAGTCTGTGGGAGCATAAGCAGAGATAACAAACAAACATCGTTTGGTACGCTCTTGTTTCGAGGGTTTCACCGAGGTCTCCAGTCGAACCGCACAGAGTCTGCTATTGATTGGGATCCATTCAACCAAGGCATTCTCTGCACGTGCGCTTAACGCAATTCCCACTCCGGCCACTCCAGCCGCTTGAGCAGGTGTGTCCCCGGATAAGCGCAATGTAAACGAGCTTTTTGAATCGACAGACGGAGAGGTGAGCTGCAGTACAGTACAAGAGTCTTGAATTCGGGTCTCGGATAGACAACAAACATCGATGGCGAGAGTCTCCAAAGTGCGAGCGAGAGCTGCCTGTGATCCAATCTGCATAAGGGTTCGGACGTTGAAGGCGGCTAACGTAAGCTGAGAGCGAGGAGCTAGTAGGGACTTGTCAATACATTGAGAATTACGCTTAATTGGAATCTTTTTGCATTCCAGGTGGAAACCTTCGTCCCGAGTGACACATGTGCCAAGTCCTGAAAGTGAAGGGGGGTGACCGAGAATGGGAGGGTTGACTAAACGGTCGATGAAAAAATCAGAGGATACTAAGTGGGGTGGGGAAGTCATAAAAGAATAAAACGGGGATGGCTTAGTTGGACGAGAAAGAGAGTCTTGTGAAGATAAGGTGTGTATTTGTTGTGCGGGCAGGATACTTTCCGGGTGCCCAAACCGAGAAAGGGGTTTTT
>NW_005340478.1:0-800 GCF_000412655.1 Myotis brandtii | reverse complement strand
CTAGTGAAGACAATGAATGGACTCCGGCAGTCCATAGGTGTCACCATGGAAGCTCATACAGATGAAGTGATTTTACCAAGATCACAAGGCTAGTAAGAGAGCTTGAATGCAAACCCCAATCTCCTTGACTTTAAAACATGTATTCTTTAAATCATATTGTGATACTGAATGCTGAACAAATGCATAATGGGTGATAAATATATAAATAATCAGCCCTAGACCCAAGGCATTTCCATTCTTCCAGCTCAACCCTTTGATTATAAAGGGTTGTCACTTAACCATGGGTATGAAAAATAGGAGTGTTCTGTGAAAAGAACAGCATTGGGTTCTAAATTAAAATTTTGCACATTTAGATATGTTAAAAACTTCACGGCAACAATTCTCCTCTATAAGTCTAGAATGCATATCAGTTTAATTATCCCATCTGACAATTGACTGAATGGAAACAGAGAGACTAAGAGAGGCCAGGGTCAATGTCATATGGGCTCTGTTGTCAATATAGAATAAGAGCCAACAGCCTTCGAAAGCTACATCCTCTGCGCCGCAATCCATAATTTTGTAAAATACTAATGTACAATTCTTTGCTCTGAGCACTAATGGAAACCGTGGGCCAGGAGGAGACCTTTATTGTCAATTAACCAGTATTGAATACCTATCTAGGACAGACACTGCACAGGTGCTTTTGGGTTTTCTGGAATAGAAAAACAGACTTCAGCTTTAGCCTCCTTGTGTGTAACCATAGTAAAGCTGGAGAATTGCATCAAGCAGTGCAGACGGTATAGAATATCCTAATTACAATA
>NW_005340477.1:0-210 GCF_000412655.1 Myotis brandtii | reverse complement strand
ACCCTTAAATCAAGTCTCCTTCCATCACCAGTTACCCCCCCTATACCCTTTCCTACCTTTCCCCTCTCCCTCTGGTAATCACCATACTGTTGTCTGTCTATGAGGTGGTGTTTTTTTTGTGTGTGTTTTTTTAAATCCTTTCACCTTTTTCACTCAGTCCCCTCCCCCCTCTTCTCTGACAGCTGTCAGTCTGTTCTCAGGAGAGATAGA
>NW_005340476.1:0-301 GCF_000412655.1 Myotis brandtii | reverse complement strand
ACCACACGCAATGCCATGAGGCAGGATGGTTTTCATTACCAAGAAAAAATTCTAATTAAACCAGGTAGAACTAGCAGCTTATGTTGGAGGAAATAGTCTGAGAAGACTTTTGAAAGAATAAAGTTGGAATGACAGCTTTGTAGGTGTCCTGCAGGTCCAGGTTCCATGATAAAGCTTTATAGATCTATATTTTAAAGACTCTTAAAAACTGATTTTTAGAGAGAAAGGAAGGGAGAGGCAGAGAGAGAGAAAAGCATTGATCCAAGCAAAACATCCATCAGCTGCCTCCTGCATGCCCCCT
>NW_005340475.1:0-561 GCF_000412655.1 Myotis brandtii | reverse complement strand
AAAAAAAAGTGAGGATTACAGTGATAAAATAGCTTGCCAAATATGCTGTATCTATAAAGTGAAACCCAGGTTTAACTCCTAAGACTTTTTCCACGCCACCATTCTTCTTCCCACAGAACTCAATAGAAACAAACTGTGAGCCTATCCCTCACATGTCACATGTTCCTCCTCTTCTCTAAACGTGTTACTTCTTTCCTCAGAATTTCCTCCTCTTATGGGGAGGAAGGGAGGCAGAGGCAGAGAATGGGGGGGAGGCAGAAGAGTGGAGGGGAAGGGGGAACAAGTTTTGTGTATTCCATCCCTCTTTATCCCCCCGCCCCAAGGTATGATCTAAACTGTCACACATGGAGAAAATGTACTAGGCTACTAGTTACTACATACATTTTAAAACACTGATTGCTGATATGCACCAAGTTTAAGAAAGCTGCAAGCTTTGTGATATCGCCACTCCTGTCACGACTGGATTGGATAAGGTAACCTGCAAGCATACCAGGAAAATACATAAAACGTTCAAGGAAAGACTCTTCAGCTTTCTAAATTAATTCACCTGGCAAAGCTACT
>NW_005340474.1:0-397 GCF_000412655.1 Myotis brandtii | reverse complement strand
TTTGATACAGAATCCTGGGTGGTACTGTCTGCAAAACGTATTAGGTCAGGGCTTCGTTCACATTCTCTAGTTTCTTCCCGCAGGCCAGTATCCCCAGGACCCCACGCCCACTTGCCCTACCAGCCTTTGTTCATGCTGCTTTAGCCCCACCTTCCTCCTGCTCAACCCCAGAATGTACGTCTCCCCTCTTTCTGCAGTTCCAATCCTAAACTTTGTTCATGGTTCAGCCCCAGCTCACTCCCATCATGAAGCTTCTCCTCACTGGCTTTCCTTTTCTGGGTTCCTGCAGCCCAATGGCTTACCGGTGCTCTTCCCAGCTCTCTCTCGGACTCTGGGTCTGTGCATTCTCTCTTTGTCTGCATCCTCTTAGAGCAGTGGTTCTCAACCTTGGCTGCAC
>NW_005340473.1:0-536 GCF_000412655.1 Myotis brandtii | reverse complement strand
TTATATAATGTTATTAACCAATCTTACCCTGATACATTTAATTAAAAAAAAAAGAAACAATTTCCTTTCAATGGAAAGGAGAGAGGAGACAGAATCATAAGAGGGCTGGCATGGGGCACACCTGTATTGCAGACAGTGCTTGTAACAGTTATCGGTTGCTGTGTAACAGATTACCCCAAACTTAGGCAATTTGGATGGAGCCCATTGAGGAGCCTTTCTTGTCTGTTCCCAGCTTGGATTTTCTAGGCTAGGCCCACTCACATGTCTGGGCCCCCAGCTGGGAAGGTGGGCACCGCTGTGATGCCAGGGCCTCTCCTTCATCAGGCCCAGGTAGGCTTGTCCACATGGTGGAACAGAGGTTCCCAGCAGCAAGAGGAGCAGCAGCAGGGCCTCTTGACACCTGGGCTTGGAAGGTACACACCTTAACTCCACCGCATTTTATTGATCAGAGAGGTCACAAGCATCCCAACTTTAAGAGGCGGGGAAGAGGCTCCACTTCTTGACAAATGAAGCTGCAAATAATCTGTGGCTCCATT
>NW_005340472.1:0-540 GCF_000412655.1 Myotis brandtii | reverse complement strand
CTCTTCCTTTGCCTAGAACATTCTTCCTCAGCTATTGCCAGCTCCTTTACCTCCTTCAAGCCTCCGCTCAAATGTCACTTGGTTAGCAGAGGGACCCTTCCTGACCTTTCAAAATCACACAGACCCAGCCATCCAGGCACTTCACTCTGGTTTATTTTACTCCATAGTCCTGGCCCTCACCTGACACTCCAGGTTTACTGACTTGCTTAGCATCTGTCTTCTCCCTCTACTAGGTGAGCCCCTAGGTGAGGACAGGCCTTGTTTTGTCCATGATGTAACTCCAGTGCCCGTAGTAAAAGTACACAGATATTTTTGAATGAAAGGATGGATGGCTCCTCTTCTAATATGGCATCCATTCTAATTAATATCTATAGTGACAACTGACATGTCATCAAATTTGCTCCTTGCAACAGCCCTGTGAGGGTTGGGAGGGGAGAGTACTAAGCATCAGGGTTAGTAAATGATGTGTCAGGATGAAAACCCACCCTCATTTTAATCCATCGCCCTTTCCCCTCGTGGCCCAAACTATTGTTACCACTT
>NW_005340471.1:0-1293 GCF_000412655.1 Myotis brandtii | reverse complement strand
AATCCTGGGGCTCTACATCGATCCAGCATCTGACCACTTCTCCCACCTCCACTGGTGGGGAGCCACCTGGAGCACTGCAGGGGCCTCCTCGCTGGTCCTCTCTGCTCCTAAGGTTTGACGTCCCACCTCCTCCTGGAAGACTTCCTTGACCATCAAGCACAGGGCAGGGCTGAATTCCTACTCAGGAAATGCATTAGGATGAAGCATAACTCTTGGGGGAGGATCAGGGAGTCTGTTGGGGAGGGACCTGGGCTCTAGGAGGCAGTGAATGGAGACAAGCCACCAGCCTCTCGGAGTAGCTTCTCCATGAAGAAACCATTTTGCAAAGCACGTTAAGCTGGTGCCAGATCTCTGTCAGCGGCATTTAATTTATTAGTGTCTGTAGGGCAGGGGCCTTCTTAGGGAGCAGTAGACAGACTGTGCACTGGCAGTGGGGGGTAGGGCTGCCTCTCTGGGGGGTTTGGGCAGCAAGACACCTCCCGCCCCTGCTTCCTCCGCGGTTTATGACCACAGTATCCACATACAGGCTAGAATCTTGGCGAGAAGGGCTGGGGCTGATTTTAATATAAATGAATCTCTCCTCCTTCCTCTCCAGCAACCCGAACTGCTCTAAAAGGATAATTAATTGGAATGAAAACACGGCTCTGGCTCCTCTCAGAGAATTCACAATTCTCTTCCTCTGGCACCCCGCCCCCTTCCCACCTCCTTCAGGCTCCCTGCAAACTCCTTCAGCGTGTTAGCTGCAAAGGGATGGTCCTAGCTGGCTGTCCCCCTTGGGGAGAGGCCGTGGCATGGAGAGCTCCTTACTAGGTGGCCACAGACAGGTCAAGGTCAGGAGAAGGAGGCCAGCCATGGTGGTCGTGGGGGGGGGGCTACCTGCTCCATCCATGGGGCAAGAACCATGGGCACTCGGTGGCCCTTCCTGAAAGGTACAGAGGCATCTTCCCTGGCTCAACCTATCTTTTTCCCCACACCTACTCCCACTTCTGTTCTTCAGGGTTAGTCTAATGGCAAAGTTGGGGCATGGATACTAAACAACCACCATCATAACTGAGCCTTATCCAGTGTACCTTATTAAGTATCAGAGCTTTTCTAAGAACTTTATATGAATATTGAATCTTTGTGATTCATCTGACAGAGAAGGCATTTAAGGCACAGAGAAGTTATGTCACTCCCTCAATGTCACACAGCTAGTGAGTGATTGAACCAGATTCAAGCTGACACACAGCTCTGGAGCCCTTCCCTGTGCCCTTGCCCCTGGATAGGATGTAGAGGAAACACTGAGCTTACACA
>NW_005340470.1:0-263 GCF_000412655.1 Myotis brandtii | reverse complement strand
CAGTTGGCCTGCAAACAGGATGATTATGCAAGGTTCTGTCTTAGCAGTGAAAGGATTCTGGATTCAGGGACTTTAGGAGCCATAGACACAACTCAGTCAGAGGGCTGTAGTCATTGCTATTTCGTTGAAGGTAAACAGTGATGGAGCAGGTGTCATCCAGCTGGGCTCCTGTCTCACCTGTGACCACAGCTGTCAGATGTCACCTTGCCCTTAGTTCGGTGAAGAATTAGGAGGCTGTTTCTCACGCTCTGATAGCAAGCCCC
>NW_005340469.1:0-819 GCF_000412655.1 Myotis brandtii | reverse complement strand
CCTGCGTCCCCGAGAGCACCTGATATTTCCGAGGTGACCTGCCGATGCCCTGGCGCCCCCGTTCCCTCCTAAGGACAAGGACGTTGCTAATTAAACCCCAAGGGCAGGTGGAACTCTGACATCACATCGCATCTGCACCTTAACTCACACGGCAGCCCTGAAACAGCTGCAGCATGGGCCCCGGCTCCCCTGGTTGACAGGAGAGTGGTTATCCCGAGGGGCCACTGGCTTGCAGGGCCCAACCACCCCTCAGAGGAGGTTTCACTCAGGACCCTCCTAATGCCACACCTGCTCCATGTCACCACAGGGCCCGGCACACAGGTGAAGGATTAGATGACTTAGGTGCGATCATATATTTTATAAAATTTCATTAAGGACGCTGCGTATTATATTCTCTGAGCCTCGTTTCCTAGTCTATAAAATAAGAGTAATATCACCTGCCTAACGGAGTTACAAGATGAAGCGAGGTAATGTATGTGCAGGGTCCACGCAGCTACAACAATCAATTTACGTTCAATTAGGTTCAGCAAATATTTAATCACCATCATCATTATTATTAGCTATCATTTATTTAGCATCTGCTAAGTGCTAGAGGCTTTCTAGGCTTCCTCATAATAATCCTTCAAGGAAGATAGTCTGATTGCATTTATTGTGCAATAGTGATGAGATCTGTAGAAGGAAGAAGGTAGGAATAGAATGATACCGTGGCTTCCACGCTGGGAGTGTGGCCGACCGCTCACCCTGCCGCGTCCATACCAGACTACCCTGAATAGCATGTACTTTCTTTTTATTTTTATTGATTTCAGAGAGGAAGAGAGA
>NW_005340468.1:0-257 GCF_000412655.1 Myotis brandtii | reverse complement strand
CTATCTTAAATACATTTTCATATTCTTTTCTAGCCTAAAAAAAATTGCTTTTGAAAAGTTTAATGCTAAACTAGCTTTTCCTTCTCTTCAAAGTTCAATATATTTCCTAGAACAGAGATTCTTGAATCTGGTCTCAGGAACTTCTTGCAGTTTTAAAAAGTGTTGAGCATCACTGTCCTAGCACATGTGGTTCAATGGTTGGAGTGGTGGCCCTCACACCGTAAGGTCACAGGCTCGATCCCTGGGTTACAGGTTTG
>NW_005340467.1:0-382 GCF_000412655.1 Myotis brandtii | reverse complement strand
AACCCTGTTTGGTTGTCACCCTAGTGCAAGAGAGGAGTGTTCAATGTCCCTGGTTCAGAATGCATTTGCGATGCTAAGCTCTCTGGCAATTTTACTCTGTGGTGTGAAATTGCAAAAATTAAAATGATCTGAAATCACTTCAAACTTCACCTTATGTAGCCAGAAACCACTAACTTCTTTGAATTTGCATAAGTTTACCTTGATTTAATATTCACTCATGTATGTGAGTATGCTTTGCTTTTTTTTTTTTTAATCCTCCCCTGAGGATACGTTTAGAGAGAGGAAGGGAGAGAAAGAGACACATCAATGTGAGAGAGAAACATCCATTGGCTACTTCCCATAAATGCCTCGACCAGAGATCAAACCCATAGCCTAGCTATGT
>NW_005340466.1:0-223 GCF_000412655.1 Myotis brandtii | reverse complement strand
AGGTTTTAGGGTTAGGGTTAGATTTCAGGTTAGGTTAAGGTTAGAATTTAGGGTTAGTGTTAGGGTTATGGTTAAGGGTTAGGGTTAGGGTCAGGTTTTATGGTTAGCATTTCAGGTTAAGGTTAAGTGTTAGGGTTAGAGTTAGCATTTCAGGTTAGGGTTAAGGGTTAGCGTTAGGGTTAGGAATTATGATTAGGAATAGGGTTAGGGTTAAGATTTAAGG
>NW_005340465.1:0-419 GCF_000412655.1 Myotis brandtii | reverse complement strand
CAACATACAAGTGAAGCCATATGATATATATCTTTCTCTGTCTGACTCATTTCACTTAGTGTAATAACCTCTAACTCCATGCATCTTGTTGCAAATGGCAAGAGTTTTTTTAATTGCTGCGTAATATTTTATTGTCTATATATACACCACTTCATCTTTATCAATACATCTATTGATGGACACCTAGGTTGCTGCTGTATTTTGGCTGTTGTAAATAATGCTGCAATGAACATAGCCGTGCATATGTCTTTTCGAATTAGTGTTTTTCAGTGTGTGTGTGTGTGTGTGTGTGTGTGTGTGTGTGTGTGTTTTCGGATAAATACTCAGAAGTGGAATTGCTGGGTCGGATGGTTGATCTATTTTTAGTGTTTTTTTGGGTTTGTTTTTTAGGAATCTCCATACTGATTTCCATAGCCTGC
>NW_005340464.1:0-488 GCF_000412655.1 Myotis brandtii | reverse complement strand
ATTACAGAAAATATAAATGAATATTAGTTTTAAATAAGTTACCAATGATCACAAATAAAGTACGGTAACAAACTTTGCATTGCATGCTATAATAAAACATAATTCAAATTAAATAATACTTCATAGTCTTGACTAATTGGAATTGAAAGATAGAAAAAGACAGATTAAAAATTTAGCTCAATTTCATTTACATATCCAGAGGAAAAGAAAATGAGATCAGAAAAAAATATCTCTATTGAAGAAAATAAAGAAAATTAATGTAGAACGATTTCTGTGAAATAAAAGCTTCAAAGAGATGAAGGTAAACATCCTAGAAAAGAACGGGAAAAGAAGGAGAAACTATGAACTGGAAGATACTATTACATATACTGTTATTATTAAGGGCTCCTTTGTTCATTTATTTTATATAGACAGTGCAATAGGACATTCATTTCTTTGTGAAAAAAATAACCCTGTGGATCATAATCATGAAGCCTTTTTTCACTTGT
>NW_005340463.1:0-1013 GCF_000412655.1 Myotis brandtii | reverse complement strand
CTTTACTGTTGATAGTATTATAGATGTATTCCTTTTTTCTCCATTGACCCCTTCCTGGAACTCACTAATCTAGGAAGTCCTACACTTCTTAAACTTTCAGAATCTTGTTAGGGAAAGCATGTTAAACTGAGTTCCAGGATATCTGCTTTTAAACCCAGATTTCATGGAAAGGGACTTTAGACATTATGAAAGCCAACAATTTTCAGTGTGGGAAGGCGGGATCAGAATTACATCGATGGTTCTATTTCTAGACAGGGAACAATGGACTAGCAGGACATCCTTTTCCATGTCAATTTGTTGATCACCCAAAGCAGAAGCAGTTTTCAAAATATTAGTAACTGATCAACAATATTTCAGATAACTATTTCCTTGAGATAGATGCTGGCTCTTCCTGGAATGTGGGCACATCTCCAGATGCAAGAGCAGACAGCTGTCTAAGACCATCCAGCATTAACAGCGTCCATGAAGCAAGATGTTGAATGAATTTTAACAGTGAATATTTCTTCACCAATGATTATGTAATGTGTATAGATATAAGCATTCTAGGAGGTTTAGGTAGAAAAATTGTAATCAACTTAAAAAAGAGTAGTCAAAATCGAACTGTCCAGAGGTGTGATTCACAAAAATAAGCACACAGTATTGGAAGATATCAGTGATAGGAATGACCGACTGTGCAAATGGCTCTATCAGCATGTTGGATTAAAGGCTCCAGTACCAAGGATGTGAGTCCCTCGAAAGCATAGGCCATGGGTCTTCACTTTTGCAGCTCCTGTTAGTCATGCATCCATCCACTGAATCACTGAGTACACACTATAAAACCCAACAGAGGCTAGGCATGGAAATAGTGGTAAACAAGTCAACGTGATACTCCTGCTTAGTGGAGCATTGAAAACAAGGTAGATTTTACTGACCTTTTCCTAAACCGAACTCTCCTTTCTTCATTTTCCCTCCTTCCCTTCATTCTACAAACATTAATGTATTCATCGGTGCTGCTTAATTATCAGTGATTGTCT
>NW_005340462.1:0-230 GCF_000412655.1 Myotis brandtii | reverse complement strand
TGTGCAGAAGCTTTTTATTTTGATACTAGAGGCCTGGGGCACGAGATTCATGCACTGGGGGGAGGGGGGGTCCTTCAGCCCTGCCTGTGCCCTCTCACAGTCCAGGAGCCCTCGGGGGGATGTCTGCAGGCCTAAGCCCATAGTTGAACGTCCTTAGCTCTGCTGCGGAGGCGGGAGAGGCTTCCGCCACTGTTGCTGCACTCGCCAGCCATGAGCCAGCTTCTGGCTGA
>NW_005340461.1:0-585 GCF_000412655.1 Myotis brandtii | reverse complement strand
GGGGGGGGGGGAAGAACATGTACAAAATGCAGATCAGAACTCAGAGGTGTAAACCGGTGACGTGTCTTTCTTACTCTAGGTATGTTCTGGATGATCAGTACACAAGTTCTTCTGGTGCTAAATTTCCTGTGAAGTGGTGTCCACCTGAGGTGTTTAATTACAGCCGATTTAGCAGCAAATCAGATGTCTGGTCATTCGGTAAGACCCACGGTCCGTTTTCCCTCAACTCTGCTCTGAAGGGGAAGTGGTGCATCACTTGGTAATCCTTGCCCCCTTCCAGGTGTTCTAATGTGGGAAGTATTCACTGAAGGCAGAATGCCCTTCGAGAAGAACACCAACTACGAAGTGGTAACCATGGTTACTCGCGGCCACCGCCTCTACCGGCCTAAGTTGGCGTCCAAATATGTCTATGACGTGATGCTGAGATGTTGGCAGGAGGTATAGAATTTTTTTGGTGCTTTTTATTTTTGATTCTTTAAAATATTTATGGATCTGGGCTTGGGAGATTAATAATGCGTAGTCTTTATTGCCCAGTGAGTTGTGGGTTAGTGCATGTTTTACATGGTTTGAAACTCTAGGTAGGAA
>NW_005340460.1:0-929 GCF_000412655.1 Myotis brandtii | reverse complement strand
TATATATATATATATACACACACATATATATACATATGTATATATATATACACACTATATATATGCATAGGGAAATACAATTGTCATCAAGATATTGTGTGACTGAATGTTAAATTAAGGTGTCACTGGGCATGCCATCTAATCAGCTTTGTCTGAGATTCTCTTGAAGGCTCACACAGGCATTTTAGACAAAGAAAAAAAGTCTGGTTTGGTAGGTAGAATAAGGAGAACTCTGGCTGGCTTCCCTACCAAGGCAAGTCTGTGACCTCACATCTCTCTATTATTCAGGAAGATCTCTGGCTCTGTTTATATACAGCTCTTCAGTAGACCATCATGGTTGGCTCAAGGGAACCAGAGGAACATGGAAAATGTCCCATTTAGACCTATTTCTTTGGTTATTTAATTTTAGGGGGAAGTGTAAACACTAATTTCCTGTTGAGACTTGGCCCGTGATAACTAGAAAAATATCCATATTAGGAAAGGGAGAGTTGTTGGAAAGTCCAAGTTAAATATGACACCCTTCCTCCCCTCAGGGTCCCATGTGTGGATATGTGTGGTTGACTGAGGGATTAAAACATCCCTGGTTTCATCTGGCTTGATTTGGAACATGTGAATGCAATTTCTCCTCTTAGGGTAGTGGCCCCTCTGGCCAGATTCCAGTGATCTCACAGTAAACATTTTCAACTTTAAATTTTGTACGTGTGAAGTATTTTAAAGATTTAAAACATTTTGTGTTTATTTTAAGGAAAAATGTCAATATGAAATAAAACATAGGCAGTTCTATTAACAACTTGAACTGAAACATTCATGTGATATAGATGATATAAAATTTCAGGAAATGGTGTCCCCATCACAAGGTCTACATTCCACACCCCTTTGTACGTGGGAGATGGCATTTCTGTAGTGTGGACATTTAAAAAGTGACTGGC
>NW_005340459.1:0-226 GCF_000412655.1 Myotis brandtii | reverse complement strand
TCTAAAGTTTTACGTATGTCTCCTTTTTCCCCAATTGCCCCACCCCCAGCCATTCACACCCTGGGCAAGTCCCCACCACCCCAGTGTCTGTGTCCTTTGGTTATGCTAATATGCATGCATACCAGTCCTTGGTTACTCTCTAGCCACCACCACCCCCACCACCCTCATCCCCTCCCACCTCTCCTGTCATTTGTTTCTGGATCTATTTTGTTCATCAGTTTATTTT
>NW_005340458.1:0-279 GCF_000412655.1 Myotis brandtii | reverse complement strand
CCCCAGTGTCTTATGTCCATTGGTTATGCTTATATGATGGTTCCAAATGATAGCTGTTTGTCTTATAGTTGGTAGTTTCAATGTTGTTGTGGGAGGCAGCACACACAGGTCTGTACCTTACGCCGCCATCTTGGTTCTCCCTAGTTCCATTTTTTAATCTCTCTATATATGTTTTTATCTCATCTTTTATTTCTTCTTTGACACAGTCATTTTTTTTAGCAGTATGTTGTTTAATCTCCACCTATTTGTGGGTTTCTTTACTTCCTTTTTGCAATTGAT
>NW_005340457.1:0-215 GCF_000412655.1 Myotis brandtii | reverse complement strand
GGTTGCCTCCCGCCCCTGAGGGCTCCCGGACTGTGAGGGTGGCAGGCCGGGCTGTGGGACCTCCCACTCCAGTGCATGAATTTTCATGCACCAGGCCTCTAGTTTAGGATATAAAAGGCTAAGTTGACTTGCACATCCACGATATATATAAAGCTCTCACTGGCGCCAATCACAGGCGTGTGTTTCAATTTGTCATTGTTGATTGTGAATTTGGT
>NW_005340456.1:0-826 GCF_000412655.1 Myotis brandtii | reverse complement strand
CTCTGAAATCAATAAAAATGTATTTAAAAAAATAAAAGAGACACACAGAGCTATACACTAAAAAAGTTTAATTTTACTGTTTACAAATTACCCCTCTGTAAACCTGACTTTTTAAAAAGATGGATTGTGACTCCTCAGCTAAGTTGAAAATGTTCTCAGGATATTTTTTGAAGCATTGCCTGTAGTGACCAAAACAAAGAAAAAAATAACTAGAAACTACATACCTGTTAATCAGTAAAAGCTTTGAATTTAAAAAATGACTTAAATCTATATATATTGACCTGCAACACTGTGTGTAAAACATTGTTAAATGGGGATGGGGGCAGGCAAGCTGTAGAATAATGTGCTGGTAAACCCAATAATAGCAACTGTGAAGTAGTGGTATAATCGAGTTTAATGAATAATAGGAAAGAGTATTAGTAAAATCACAGTAACTAATATTTATTGACCATTTCAATGTGTCAGGCATGACTCTAAGCACTTTGCAAGTATTATCTTGTTTAATTATCCCCAAAACTCTGTGAAGTAGGGGAGGTGGTGGCATGCCTCAGTTTACCTTTTGCACTCTCCAGAGTTGCCTCACAACATGGCGGCCAACTTCCAAGAGAGGATGAGTGAGAGCACCCAGCATCCGATCCAATGGCATCTTGCACGTGGCATTCCTTCACCTCTGCTACGTTCCATCTGTGAGCAGCAAGTCAATAAACCCAGCCCACATCCTAGGGGGCTTTTGCATGAGAGAATACCAGGAGGGAGGGGTCACCGGAGGTCACCTTGGAGGCTGCCTCCCCCAGAAGCCCACACCATGAATTACCTAATGTCCACA
>NW_005340455.1:0-259 GCF_000412655.1 Myotis brandtii | reverse complement strand
CATGTGCCAAGTGTCCAATGAAAATGTAAGTGAGAGACTCGGCGGGATGTCGGTGCAGCTCCATGTTCCACGAGTAATCGTTGCCCAGTTCATCTCTTGCCCGGGAACAGGATGGGGAGGACCAGGGGTGCAGCTGCCACCAGGAAAGGATGTGCAGAGGGCGACAAGCCCGAAGCTGCCAAGAGCCCTTCACAGTTGTCTCTTAATCCTCACCTGAGGGTAATTTTCCATTGACTTTTAGAGAGAGTGGAAGGGAGGG
>NW_005340454.1:0-218 GCF_000412655.1 Myotis brandtii | reverse complement strand
CCTGTGTGTCCTGCAAGGTGTTCTGGGACTCCAGGTTCTTGAACATGTCCCACCAGTGTTGGTCCTGGAAGAAGTTGTTGTAGCAACATTCCCTGGAACCCAGGTAGCTGGCCAAGGGGTGGGAACCCAGTGGGATGACCAGAAAACGCATGTAGTCCAGCTATTGGGAAGGTTGGTGGGAAAACTGCTATCAAAGCTTGGGAATTGCAGTTGCAATA
>NW_005340453.1:0-334 GCF_000412655.1 Myotis brandtii | reverse complement strand
ATTGATCAGTTACCTCTGGTACATGCCCCGACTGGGGATCTCACCCACAACCTGGGTATGTTCCCTGACTGGGAATCAAACCCACCACCTTTCAGTGTACGGGACGACACTCCAAACAACTGAGCCACATCAGCCAGAGCTATAATTATTATTTTTGTTGCTATTTATTAAACATTCTACCATGGATCGGGAGCCATGCTAATTATTTTATATACACAGTACATTCAATCCTCAGCAATATCATAAAGTCGTTAGCTTCCTTTTTTAGAAGATAAAATGAGGCACAGAAAGGTTAAGTAACTTGCCCAAGACCACATAGCTAATAAGTGTCTGG
>NW_005340452.1:0-965 GCF_000412655.1 Myotis brandtii | reverse complement strand
AAAAAAAAATGTCAATGGGCTCTTTAAACTGTGTTATTGTGAAATGTGTGTCGTATGGCATGTAACATTGCTGCCCTGTGTTAGCCTTTTGTGTCCCTCTCTTTGAGACTGTGGGTCCCCAGAGGACAAAACCTCTGAGTCATTTTAGTGAGATTCAAATTCTCCACCAAACTGTCTTGAACTCCAGAAACAGATGTCAAATACATGAATAATTGAATAAATGGTCTTCTTACTAATAAAGAAGTTGGCAACCTACGTTTCACAGGATGATTTGACCTACTTAACATTTTCAAACAACCTGCAGTGTCTCCACAACCCGAAATTGGTCTGACTCACATCCAAGGGCTAGAGTGGATGCCAGTTCTGGCCCTGGCCCGGGGGGTTTGCTGGCTTATTGACTTTCTGAGCAGGTGAGGAGAAATGTGCTAGTGATGAGCGAAGGGATTAAAAAGAGCACATTGTATTCTATTCTTTCCTTTCATGAAACGAGATGACCTCCTAGGAAATTGTTTTAAAAAAGCAAATGACTTCATAGCTGCTAGTCCTTGAAATGCTATTCTTTTTGCATGGGGCTCTATAAAGATATTATTTTTCTATTTGCCAACCACCCAAATAGTAAATATTGTGTCTTTCACATATTCATATTCATAAAGCAAGCTCATTAGACACCGTCAGACCCCTGCTTGAACTATTTTGGAGACAGACACCAAGTTCTGTTGATGCAGCCTTTGTGTTTTGATCATCTGGCCCTTTCTCCACAGCCCACTGCCTCCCTCCTCCCAGCTGAGCTTTGTAGATCACATCTAGACCTGTACTATCCTTCCAGCTCTTTGACCTGCCAATTACTCATACTACCAATTACCTGATGCATGAGTTTAGATGTCACTAAGTACACAAAGTTGGGAGGCATAACATTCTATTTGCCTATTCATATACTTTACTGCTCAAGAATTGTTCCATAATGT
>NW_005340451.1:0-250 GCF_000412655.1 Myotis brandtii | reverse complement strand
CCCCCCCCCCACAGCAGTTTTCTTATGTTTGACATTTTGAATAACTGTAGGTACATGCCTTCTTATATCAGACAAGAGTAAAAGCAAGGAGGATATTCTTTGACAGTGTAGTAGAATATTGGAGGTTTGCTATATACTTTCTAACACTCTTTTCCAAAAAGCGTTTTTAACTTTTTTCAAAAGCAATGATAGGCCCTGGCCGGGTAGCTCCATTGGTTAGAGCAGCCGTGGGCAAACTATGGCCCACGGG
>NW_005340450.1:0-552 GCF_000412655.1 Myotis brandtii | reverse complement strand
TTTTTTTGTAAATAAGGTTTTATTGCAATACAGCCAGACCCAGTTAGCTTATGCATAGCCTGTGCTGCTTTCACACTATCACAGTGCAGTCGAGTAGTGGTGAGAGACACTGCATGGTGCGAAAGCTGGAAATGTTTACTGTGTGGCTCTTAGCAGAAAACATTTGCCCACCCCTACTGACCTAAACCAATCACAGTAATCCTGTCTCTCATGATCAGTGCTTGTTTAGGGCTGACTATATGAACCAGTTTTGGCCAGTGAGACTTAGGATAAATTCTGCTTCGGGGAAACGCCTGAGAAAGACATCCCTCCCATCCTTCTTGCTGCCTCTGCAGGATAAGATGGTCAGAGCCACAGCAGCCATTGCCACCACAAAGGAGAGAAGGATCAATACATGGAAGCTGGCAGAGAAGAAATGTGGAGAGAGGCTACATCTTTGATGACATGTCCGCCTCCCTATCCGATGCTCTAACTCCCCAGCTGCAGATGACCTGTTATGTTAGGTAATGAATAGGTTAAGTCACTTTTTACAGGCCAGCCCATTATTTGCAG
>NW_005340449.1:0-260 GCF_000412655.1 Myotis brandtii | reverse complement strand
GGAGCTTCCAGATGGATGGGAGTTCTCTCAATGTCCTTGCATTTGGCATGGGCTCTCCCACAAGGACCACAAATCATAGGTAAGTCAGGTACCAAGGTTAGACAAATGCTATGTGGTGTCTGTAGGAAAGGTGAGCCCAATGTAGCCAGCCCAGCCCCACTCCTGGTGGTTTGGATAGAAGCAGCTCTCAGGACCCACACTGAGAAAGTGAGTACTAATGAGCCCTAGTCGGCCATGACAAGGGCCACCTGCTGTCCCCA
>NW_005340448.1:0-231 GCF_000412655.1 Myotis brandtii | reverse complement strand
GCTCATGGGGGATTGGTTTCATCTGGAAAAAGGCTTGCAGATATAGGGTGTTCCCAAAACATGTATACACACTCTTTGAATAATTATAAAGGCAGTGTTTATTAAAATACATTCCATTTTCACAACTGAGCTATCAGCTGTTATAGTGTGTATACATGTTGTTGGAACACCCTGTAGTTTCCCAGTTGGCAGAGTTTCTTGCATTGATCTGGAATGCATAAAAGATACATT
>NW_005340447.1:0-224 GCF_000412655.1 Myotis brandtii | reverse complement strand
AATGGAATGCTAGCCAGAAAAGAGACAGCTCCTCCTCTCTGTAGCTTCCTATCTGCTGGAGTTACACCTCTCTCTCTCTCTCTCTCTCTCTCTCTCTCTCTCTCTCTCTCCCCCCATCATCCCCATCTTACGCATCAGCTTCCTGAAGGCCACACTTAGCCATTTCTTTATCTCAAGAAAAGTGATCATTTGACAGGCACAGAGCTCTGTAGAAAACTGGCGTG
>NW_005340446.1:0-742 GCF_000412655.1 Myotis brandtii | reverse complement strand
AATCTAAGAGAAAAGAGGTCAGTGCTTCTGACTAAATAGTCAGGTGTTGCACATTTTAAAAATTCTTGTGGCATAAAAGGGGGAAGAATGGGGGACACCTGTGATAATGTCAACAATTAAAAAAACATATTCTTGAGACACACCAGTGTGCCTGCCACTGTGGAAAATCACTGCCCTAAAGGCATTCGTTTACTCTCTCTTATCTCTTCACTGTCAAACTTGAAAGAGTGGTCCATTCTTACTAGCAACAGCTCTTTTCTCCTTAATTCTACACCAATCACAATCAGGTTGCAATTGACTGTAATTGCATTCTTGACAATCGCCAATGGACTCCTATTTATCAAGTTCTTTAGCAGTCCTTTTTTTTTTTTTTTTAGAGCTAATTGTATGAATTAGCCCCAAATGCAATTTGTGACTGACCACAGATGTCAAAATAAATGCAATCGTTATTTCTTTTAGTGGTCAAGTTTGTATGAAGTATTTTAAAAAATGTCTTTGCTGTTATTTACACTATTATAGCTATTAAATGGTGTCTCTACTGAATAGAGTGTCAGTGAGAGGGAGGAGGAATTGGGAAAGGAGATGATGTGCTGCTGAGTTTGTGGTCTCTTTAGAAAGTTCATCCACATGGAAAGATCTAGTTGACCATTTGGAAATACAGGTCTATATCTTAGAAGAGAGAGATAAGGTAGGGCACATGGATTTCTGGGGATAATCAAAATTACAGACATGGACCAACTCA
>NW_005340445.1:0-795 GCF_000412655.1 Myotis brandtii | reverse complement strand
TTGTGCACTGTTGGTAGGAATGTAAAATGCTACAGCCTCTTTGGAAAACAGTGTGGAGGTTCCTCAAAAAATTAAATATAGAATTACCATATAACCCGGCAATTCCAATTCTGGGTACATACTCAAAAAATGACAACAGGGTCTCAAATAGACATTTGCATACACATGTTCACAGCAAATTTATTCACAATAGCTGAAATGTGAATGCAACCCTAGTGTCCATGGGTAGTGAATGGAGAGGCAAAATGTGGTATATACAGGCAATGGAATATTTATTGTTCAGCCTTTTAAAAAGGGAATTCTAGGGAAGCGAGATGGGAAGTAGCTGGAGGCTGCATGCCTTTTATCCCAGTCAGGGACCAGATTTAGAAATAAATACTATGCAATCAACTTGAAAAAGCAAGTGAGGTGTAGCTGATTGGAAATATTATTTCTAAGGAGCAATGAAGAAGCCACATCGAGAGTGGTAAGAGGAGTAGTGTTGGGAAAGGGATAGCCCCCGTTGAGCAGGTGCGGTGGCTGAGTCCAGAGGAATATCACAGCTGCAAAGCTCCCTCCTGCTGGCAGTGTGGGGTTTCAACCCCATGCAGGGACCCCAAACCCAGAGCAGCAGAGATGGAAATAAAGAGTCCACGTAGCATCACACATGGGGAGCCAGGGAGACTCTGTCTGCCTGGGAGAGGTGGACCGCACCTTCCCAGTGAGGGGGTGCTCCTATTGTTAGCAGCCCCAGTATGAGATGTTTGCTCTGCACTCTTACTACTGGAGAGGCTGCACTGCCATGTTTGAGTTCAG
>NW_005340444.1:0-1221 GCF_000412655.1 Myotis brandtii | reverse complement strand
CCTGGAGAACTTACACACATAATTAAAAATAAACTTTAGCCCTCCAAATTCTTCAAGACAATATGTCTTACTAATTTTCCTTTTCCCAAAGTTTGGTAAAACTTGTTTCTGAGGCAAAAATAGTTCATATTTCACTTCTCAGCAGGTCCCTTAACCACTAAAAATACCTTTGAAAGTTATAGACTGAACACTGTATTCATATGTGCAAATCACCATCAAATCACAATTGTTTAACGACTACCATTCATCCTGCACAACTTCTTACCTGTTTTGGTGGGCTATCATTTCTGAACAAAAGGCCACTTAAAAAACAAACAAAAACATGAACCCAAATCATCCTTTAAGGGTTAAATGGATGCCTCCCTTTATAATTTAACTTGAAACAACTTAGGACAAAGGGGCTTTTCAGGATGATGCAAACTCATCACTCCATATCTGGCTCTCCTAATGACCCCGCATGGAGAAGACTGTCCATTTGAATTTCTAAATAAACTCAGGTTTACATATGCGCAAAAATGACATCCTACCAAATATCTGAAAAGGTGCATCCACTGCTTAGTGGAGTGAAGAACTCCTGCCCTGTCATTTCCCCCTCAGCCACTGTCTCTGGAAATAGAAGCCTGCACTGTGAAATCAGAAGTAAAACTGAGCTGTATGCCAACATACGCACCCTGAAATGTTTCTTTTTCAGAGTGCAAGTAAAATTTCCTATTTTTCAATACATAACCCTGATGGCCTGCCTCTGTTTACTCCAACCCATCTAAATGTATGCATGCTTTTTTTTCCCAAGGTTTCATTTCTCAACTTTAAAACAACCTCTAATGTCAGACCACATTTTAAATTCAATAAAAAAACAAATCAGAGAAAAGTAAAATTCTTTGAATGTCATTTCACTCTACCTTAGTGCTTTAGTCCTGGTTGAAAGGCAAGCCCAGAGAATTTAAAACAAGATTTATGAATCAGGCTCTTTAGGATGAATGTTTTGCAATCCCCCAGTGGTTAAAAATTAACTCTGACAGGTGTAAAAGGGCAGGGGGAGAAAGAGTCATTTATTTTCCTCTCTGGACTTGAGGTGCCATATCAGACTTCAATTATGCTACATTAATATTTCTGAATGCATCCATGAAATCTGAAATATGTAAATATACTTAGAATGGGTTTCATTCAAAGGCAGCCCATGTTACCTGGTCCTGTTTTTACTTTAGTTGCCCTATAGTGATC
>NW_005340443.1:0-244 GCF_000412655.1 Myotis brandtii | reverse complement strand
CAAAAGGCCGGGATGTTAGTTCAACATGCCGACCACCACGGCCGGAACTTCCTCAGCTGAATACCATGATGACCCCCGCGGCGAGAACTTCCTCAGCTCATGCCCCCTGCCCCTCACCAAACACCTGTATAAAAAGGAGTGTCCTCCTCCCTGTTGGCACGAATCCACTTGCCCTGCCTTTGGGGCTCATGGGTCTCGCCCAGGGATGCAGATTAAACCTTCCCTTTCTTCCCTTATCTGACCG
>NW_005340442.1:0-316 GCF_000412655.1 Myotis brandtii | reverse complement strand
GGAAATCTAATTTGAGGTACCGACTTGAGAAGTTAGAGAAAAGTAAGAAGTAACAATTCAAGGTGACTTGAGCCCCATCCTTAGGACCCAGATTCTCAGATATTATATAAATATGTCAAGGATATGTTTCTATTAAGTGATGAAATACACAAACTTAGAACATACTAGATGGAAAGCAGTTTAAATTTATTTTACATTTTTTTCATGCATCTCTGTGTTAATGATTCCCTTTTAAAAGGAGGATGGGCCTAGGGTTTAACTCTGGAGGAAACAAAACAATAGCATGCAACAGCAAACTTTCAAATACTACAGAATT
>NW_005340441.1:0-322 GCF_000412655.1 Myotis brandtii | reverse complement strand
GTCCTCCCACAAGCCCTGGGTCCTGCCGCCAGCCTCTGCCCAGCTCTGGCCTGGACACCAAATGGCCACATGTTCCACTAGCCCCGTGTGCTACTCTGTTCTTAGCTCCCACTTGCCCCCTACCCACGACTGGGGCTTTGTTGTAAGGGGAGAGATGCCTCCTTTAAATGGAAACTTATCTTCTAACTAGAGGCCCAGTGCACGAAATTTGTGCACTCGTATGGGGGGCTCCCCTCAGTCCGGCCTCTCTCAGTCTGGGAGCCCTCGGGGGATGTCCGACTGCTATGGAGGTGGGAGAGGCTTCTGCCACTGCTGCTGCACT
>NW_005340440.1:0-542 GCF_000412655.1 Myotis brandtii | reverse complement strand
TAGCACTGTATTTTTATCACTATTGTGAATAGTTAACCTACAGAGAAAATCTATTTTGTTAGCATATTATAAGAGTGTTCATGTGTGTGTATATGTGGGGGGGGGGCGATTAGCATGTGCATGTGAGTCTGTGCATGAAAATCTGGGTTGATCCATGACCTTTCACCCACTCCTGTATAATAGGCAATTCTTCATTTTCTGAAGTCACGAACATGGCATCTCAACTCTCTAACAGTCCAGTAGGAGGTATTAACCAACACTTCAATCTCCCTTCAGGGTTAAGTCTCTTCTCACCCCCTCCCCACTGGAGACCTGTTGTTGATGTCAGGCTTCTGCTCTCTCCCCTTACTCCCCTATCCTTTGGCTGGCTGAGCCATCCAGGGTGGAAGGGAGGGGGTGGAGGAAGTAGGGGCAGCAGTGTGGGCTACAACACTAGCTCCCAAGAGCCAATTGTTAAATATCCAAAAAATAATCAGCTGGTTGTTAAACTGTTGGTAGCTTAAAGTCAGTTATGGTAGGCATATCTATATGACAGACATTGG
>NW_005340439.1:0-1229 GCF_000412655.1 Myotis brandtii | reverse complement strand
GGGATAATTAATCGTAGCCTAACAACTGCCCTTGTCCCACATAGCATTCATTAAGAGAAAGACCTGCAAGGATCAAACCATTTCCAAGTAGCATAACTGCATTTCCAGGGAGAAAATATATTTTAGGAACACAAAAAGTATCAGGCAATAAATAATGTAAAATCCACAAAGTCCAGCATCCAATAGAAATGTATTAGGCATGCAAAGAAGCAGATAAATAAACCCAATAAATCCAGCTCAGATCTTAGAAATTTTAGATCATAACATTAAAACAGTAACTTATTACTGTATTAGATATGGTTTCAAAGGTTGAGACAGATTTAATGTGTGAAAGCATGAAATATATAAAAAGTAGTGATGGAAACTGCAATGCATCTGGAGAAAATACCTACATTTCTGCATATATTCTTGATATTTATATGGATATTATCCATCTTATTTCCCAACTAGATTCATTAGGATTTTTGACATAACATTTCTTATTTGTTTGTTTGTTTTGTTGTTATATCCTCTAATCATTGCAACATCTGGGTCGTCTTTTTGTCTGTTACTATTAACTGTTTCCTTTCCTTTCAGGATTGTGGGTAACATTTTATTATTTTTGTATAATTCTTAATTGAATGATAGAGATGTTTATAACAACTCAGTGAGATTGAAGCAAGTCAAATCTATCTTCAGAAAGTGCTATTAGCTTCTGACAGAGTTCTAAGTATGGGTTGAGTTGATATGTGGCAAGGTCCTCTTCTTTTGGGCTTCTTTCAGATTTAGTATGATTCGGTTTCAAAAGTAGGATCAACATTTTCTTATGACTGTTAGCCAAACTGTGAGAAATAGTTTTTACTTTCTGACAGGTAAGTAAGATATAATGCATGTTTTGGCAGAACAAACCCTATACCCAGTTTTGAAAGCATGCTCTCCATAAGCAATGAAACTTTAACCTACTAAATTTCAGTTGCTTAATCCACAAACTAGATCTACTAATACCTCCATCATAGGGTGAGTATAAAGAACCATGGAGGTAACAGCTTTACAGGGCTTAACAGAGTACCTGGCCCTTAAAATCTGTCAAGTGAAGAAGTAGAATTCTAAATCTAGGTTGTTAGATACCAGTGCCACACTCTTACAATGTTGGAGAAATACCGAGATGAACCATGGAGAAATACTCAGATGCTAAGCTACATGGGAGTTGCAAAATTTCATCATCAACCTCTTGAGGAAAATTCAAGACT
>NW_005340438.1:0-1467 GCF_000412655.1 Myotis brandtii | reverse complement strand
GTCAACTGTAATTGAAAAATAATTTTTAAAAACACATTGAAAATAAGAGTGGATACTACCAAAGACCACTATAGAACATTGCATATTTCATGTTGACTAGCCCTTAGCCAGAAGGATACAGAAGAATAAGCATTCATCCACCCCAAATAAATGAGTTACTTTTTGTTAAGTGATGGGGATGATTTCTGCAAGCAAGTTCTGGGACAATGGACAGCAGCAAAGCCCTGCTGACAAAGAGCTGAGACCAGATTACAGTGGAAGAATTGGCAGAATAGTGCAATGATTCAAACACAGTTGCCATTAATCATTTCAGCATTAAAAAAAAAAAAGGACGAAGAAGAAGAGTATAAAGAGCATGTTACCAGTCATAAATCAGATGAGCTCTGTTCAAATGAGCATAATTACTACATGGGGTATTCTAGTGAGTAGCAAAGACAGACGATGGAGTTGGGAAACATTTGGTAATCAAGAGGAAATGTTAAAAAACACACATATATAAACACAATGATGGTGTGGTTCAAATACCCTAGACTGAGCACTCTGGTCTTGATAACCCCTCTGAGGCTTATTTCTTCCTCTGTAAAATGAAGGAAATAACATCTGCAGCCCTGAATTGAGAGGAGTAAATGGGTCCTGGGAAACCTTTTATAAACTCCAAAATGTCTATATACAATATTGCTTTGGGTTTTTAAGTTCTCTGAAAGCTCCCATCTGCTCCTCCTGCCCCGTTTTCGTGTTCCAAGGATGGGTCAGGGGACAGGGCAAAAGCATTTTATCGCTCTTGGTGCTAAGAGGTGGAGCTTTCCCTCTGAGAAGCTGAAGGACTAAGCTGGGTCAACAGGAGTACAGTGAATTACCTCCGCTGATCTGAATACCACAATCCCAGGTATGCATCTTAAATTTTCATTAGCATTTTAAGCAGTCAACCAGCTTGACAGCTTATATTGATCTTGCAAATCCATGTACAATCATAGACTTCCCTTTTTCTAAAGAATCACTAATCCTTACTTTATACTTGTGCTGCTGATATTTAAAGCCAATGTGCAGCAGTTTTGTTCCTGTTAAACTGTATCCTGTTGACTGCACCCTGCCGGTCCAGCTAGCTGATATCTGGCATTCTAAGGATTAGCCTACCATCCTAAATTTGCATCGCCTGTGAAACAGCATCTTTCCCGGAAAAGCTTGAAATCAACTAAAGTGGTGCACTTGGTTTGGTGACCATCCATCCTGGAGAGCTCTTGGAGATGTATAATGTACATTGTCATACTGAAAGCTCTGATAGTCTGCAGTAAAGAAATTTAGTTAACTGTTTAACCGAATTCTAGCCAGGCAACATACCTTAGGAAATGTTGGTATTAACAGGAAATGAGATACTATGTTGCATTAAAAAGAATAAGGCGGTCCTATTTGAAGTGACATATAAACATCTCCAAGACATTATTAAGTGAAAAAAAGGAAGTTCAAGAC
>NW_005340437.1:0-494 GCF_000412655.1 Myotis brandtii | reverse complement strand
TCCAAAAATAAAATTGGACCGCAAAGGGTTAAAAATGATATTTAAAAGAAATCAGCTTATAAAAATGATTAAAGAAGTAATGATTTTTTTTAAAGAAATCAAAAATAAAGTTAGAATATTTCTGACCATGTCTGCCTCAAATATCCAATCAGAAGGCTTAGAGAAATGAATCAAATATTGTGGGAAACCTGCTTACTATATTGAGAACTGAAAAAAATAGAATCTAAGGAAAGTAAAAGATATTTGGCAGGACATATCTGTTAAATATAACAAGGTTTTACAAATAATTTCATAATTTTGAGAGGAAAACATGAAGTTAAACTAAGTTATGAGAAGATGGGAAAATAAACTGTATTGGATTTACAAAGAAAATACTAGATTTGAGGAGCGCATGCTATATAATTACTATAAGAAACAGAGGATTGGAGTAAGCATTATATTGAGCTTAAGGAAATAGTAAATTATACAAAACTTTCAGTAAGACATAAAGATTT
>NW_005340436.1:0-650 GCF_000412655.1 Myotis brandtii | reverse complement strand
AACTGGCCCCCTGTTTAAAAAGTTTGAGGAACCCTGAGCAAAATACTTGCAGTACATCCCGCAGCCACCAGCATGTGGTCACACCATGGCTGCAGCGCTGGTTCCACTTGACCTGGCGGCACTTTCCCCGGGGCCTCCCAGATCGCCCCTCAGCCCCTGCTTCCCCTTTCCTCAGGTCATGCCCTTGCAAGGCACTTAGACTTGGCTACTTAGGGCTCTGTCCTTGCTCTCTTATTTTAACTCATAGGCTAGAAGCATGGCAAGTCCTAGCTGCCAGCCTGCATTTCCCACTCTTAGAAGATAAGCTAGAAGGTCGGCTTGAGGGCAGTGTTGCCCAGCCACCTGAACCGACCACAGTTTTAAGTGTTCACGCTGTGAGAACCTTTAGGAGCTCGTTACCAGACAGGATGGGGTGGCTGAGTTGGTGTAGAATGAACCCTTGGTGGTGGGTGACCTGTGGACTGGATGCTGGAGGCAGTGGCTTACGTTCTTGGCCCAGTCAGTCAGATTTCCCCCAGGTAACAGCCACTCTGGGCACTCACCTCAATGCCCATACAGCCCCCAGGAAGATGCTGTGTCAGCTCCTGGCCCTTCAGTTTGCACCGGGGGGTGGAGGCTGTCTGAACCCCTGGACACAGCAGAGGAGCAGA
>NW_005340435.1:0-770 GCF_000412655.1 Myotis brandtii | reverse complement strand
CTCTATCCACTGAGCCAAACCGGTTTTGGCCACTTGTAGTGTTCAAACAAGGATCTCTAAGGGATCATATCACAGGAATTGAAGTAGCAGAGAATATATCCATTAACTTTGATTATTTGGAGTAATTCAGAATAGGTACAGAGTACCATTCCCATGTAAATTTCTTGAGTAATATCTAAATTTCTTAAGTTTCTCTAAGGATTTTGTGTACAAATAGTATTATGTAATTCTATGCTCTAACTACTTCCTTATGCAAAGATCAAAGTTTGGAAAATATAATGGTTTCTTTTTACTGCACTTACTTTTATCCTCCTCTTTTCTCACTTTGGGGATACACTCTCCAAAGTTGTTCAGAAAGAAATAAAAACACCTTTAGATCTTTGGGTTTCCTCATTCAGCCAAGGAAAACACTGAATGTGGACATCAAATGCTCCAGTAACATTTTTATGATTTGTCATTAGAGTATTTTTCTTCCTTTGAATTTTCTTTTTAACATTGTTAGCTTAAGTCTATGAGAGACCATGGTCCCTCAAAAGTCAATAATTTGCTTTAAGCTAAAATTTTAATTTAATTCAAATATATTTTTTCAAAATTAGAAATTTAACTTTGATTATTATTCATTCAATGTGATATCAGTGTGCATGTGTTATGAAAGTTCAAAAATGTATAAAAGAAAACAGTCATAAAATTTTGATAAAAATTTGAAATGTTTATCGACCTATATAATGGGATGAATATTTGGTTGAAAACAACACACATATCTTATAAAA
>NW_005340434.1:0-276 GCF_000412655.1 Myotis brandtii | reverse complement strand
AATCAATTCAATATTATGCTAAAATATCCAAGCAATAAAGAAGAATAAAAGTTAATACATGTTACATCTAAGGGTAATAATAAATAAATATATCATCTTATTATCAGTATGAAATTTGTTTTATTACCATATATGCTACAGAGATGATATCACTAATATCACACTAGTTATTGTCTTACTTCATTCCACTACCTATAACTTATTCCCTGTCAATCACTTGAATATTTTCAATAACACACAAAAAAATAAGATATTTGGGGATTACATGTTAATAAA
>NW_005340433.1:0-472 GCF_000412655.1 Myotis brandtii | reverse complement strand
TTGCTGCCAAGGGCCATTTGGATATTTATAACATCATATGAGTGCTATATAAAATTATCAACTTTAAAAAGTAGGCTGCTATATTTGGTTGGACATTTCACTAATTCTCTCCTACTACCTTGGCAGGACTAGACCATATGAGTTTGCCAACCTTATATGGCCTATGGCCCAGAGGTTCCCCACTCTGGTAGATTCACATTTCCATTTGGTATTATTGGCCTTCTCACTGAAAAAACTTTAACTCTTCCTGTTGTGTGCTTATGCTGGTAACAAATTCTCTTGGCTTTTATTTGTCAAATAAGCCTCTTTTTTCTACTTTCTCTTATTTTTTTAAGGCTATTTCCTCTGGATTAGAGCAAGTTTAGAGTTAAAGCTAGTTTAGTCCTATTCATGTCATAATATTTCTGGGCTCTCTACTAAAAAACAAGGTATCTCCACTCTGACTAGTTGGAACTCTAATGTGTTTCAGTTC
>NW_005340432.1:0-1128 GCF_000412655.1 Myotis brandtii | reverse complement strand
TTGACCAGAATCGAACCTGGGACCCTTCAGTCCTCAACCTGTCACTCTATCCACTGAGCCAAGCTGGCTAGGGCAATTTTCACATATTTTTATAGGTCCTCCCTCTAGAGATGAGGAGGCTGTAGTTAGTTGTGTTCTAGGTAGTGACTCTGCCACAAAGGAAGTTGACTTGAATTGTGTTTACCCTACAGAATTTATAAAGGAAAACAGATTTGGTTTTTGCTTTTCCTTCTGAACTTGAAAAATATTTTACATTTATGTGCTTCAGAATCAGTTAAAGAAGAGGTGTTAAATGTAGCATATTTCCTTCTGTCCTTATTTGTGAACATCATTAAAACCAAACAGATAAACAAAACCACCCCACTTCATCCCTGTTCATCACTTTAAAAATGAATTCCATGACCAAAGCCACAGCTGCTGACACCAAACAGATGTGTTCTCTCCGGGTCTGACTTGGCATTGCAAGTTCACCTTACTCTGAGTTTATTCTCAGGGCATAAAGAGGAATAAATTGCTACATTTATGATAATTTCTTTCCAGAAGGGGCATGATTTTGAATGGAATTGAGTAGAAAAATCACTTTCAGGGACTGATAGGATGGTGAGAATATTAGACATCAAAGTCAACCCCTATATATATATGGATAGGCATTTCTTGAACTTAAAAAATAAAGATAATGTGCCTGGGTCCAGTAAACATCTATTCCAAACCCTTTCATTAGTGCAGAGAAAGCTCAAAGTTACATTTCTCATTGAGTCCATGTTAGAATTCTTGGGTGTGTTAATGGTATTGTGATTATATAGAAAAATGTTCTTGTTCTTAAGATATTCATGTTGAATTTATTGGGGTGATGTGTCATGATGTGTACTTTACTTCAAAATGATTCTGCAAAAACTAAGTCTTAAGTGATAGACGTAGAAAGTAACGCATGTATTTATGAGAGAGAGAGACAGAGATGAAGGAATGGAGGAAGATGCTACATTTTTAAGTGAATATGTAAACAAACAAATGTATATTTAATTTCATGTCAAATTTTAGCAAGTATGTTCTCTTTAAATGAAAGTTCATTAAATGTAGATCATAGCTAATTCTGTTTTTCCTTATCAGTCAGATAAAAATGTCCTTTAA
>NW_005340431.1:0-227 GCF_000412655.1 Myotis brandtii | reverse complement strand
GTCCTGACAGGTGGGTGGTGGGAGAGCTGAGTAGAGCAGGGGCTGCAGGGAGCCAAGCTCTCGGGGGTCTGAGGAGAGAGCCTGAAGGTAGAGGAACCTTTGGCAAAGCAGCTGCCAGGAGCCTCGGCCATGGGGTCTGCAGGTGCTCACACAGGCCTCCACCTGATGGACGATCCTGGGCAAGCGCCACGGCTTCGGGGAAGCGGCTGGCCAGGAGGCGGGCGGCC
>NW_005340430.1:0-209 GCF_000412655.1 Myotis brandtii | reverse complement strand
GTCTGACTGCCAGTTTAGGGGTCCCAGATTGGAGAGCATGCACCAGGCCTCTAGTAGTAATATAATATGCCATGTCATTTCTGCATCTCCAATTTTTTTATTTTTATTTTTTCCATTGTCATTTACTCCTCCTATACCTTCTTCCATCTCCATCTATCTCTCCCCCCACACAAATCACCACACTGTTGTCCATGTCCATGAGTTCTTTC
>NW_005340429.1:0-684 GCF_000412655.1 Myotis brandtii | reverse complement strand
TTAAATAAAAAGTATATAATTACAAAATCTAACATAGAGTGATTCATTTGAGGAGATGTGAAAAAGAGCCCAGAATGACCTGTAGATCTATAACTGAGGAGATCAACAACTTCCTTCATTTTAAGGGCAACAAATAGACACTGAAAATTTTCACTTATATGTTCCATTTCCTAATTAGATTAGCTGTAAAACTCTTCCCTGAATTCCCAGAAAGCCTTTCTCACAGAGAGTTGCTTCTTCCTCACTGCCTTTGCATTCTATACAACACTATCTCAGGTCAACTCAGTAATTATCTTCTCACACACCCAAAGAGCAAATAAATCTATAGTGGGGGGAAAAAAGAGAGAGAAACCAAAGGTTCAGATTCTAGAAGGGTTTAATAGTAACAAGATTATAATTTTAAATGTACATCCATAGAGAATACTACTTTATATAGGCTATTAGTCATTCATGTCTCACTCTGACATCCTTTAAATCTTGTGTTTCATCTTTACATTTTATACTCTCCCTCTGTACTTCCTGGGTCCCCCCTTGGAAGATAACCCTGAAGAGATGAGCATTCACCAAGGTAGCAGTGACCGTGCAAGGTACTGCTATCCCAGCACACCAGCATAAAAGAACAACATAAGTATAAGCCACAGGCTCCCAGAGGACAATGGAATTTGGTAGAAAGGTGAAGACTTT
>NW_005340428.1:0-282 GCF_000412655.1 Myotis brandtii | reverse complement strand
GGGACATTTGCTGCAGCATCTAAAGGGCAGGAATGAAAAGAAAGTGAAAAAGTAATAATAATAATATAAAAAATATTGAGAAAATCAGTGTGTGGAAATTTCGAAAGTGGCCCTGGCCGGTGTGCTTAGTGGTTAGAGCATTGGCCCACACACCAAAGGGTCTTGGGTTCGATTCCCTTCGGGGCATGTGTGGGAAGCAACCAATCGATGCATCTCACATCGATGTTTCTTTCCCTCCTCCCCTCCCTCCCTCCTTCTCCCCCTCCCTCCCTCTCTCCCTCC
>NW_005340427.1:0-656 GCF_000412655.1 Myotis brandtii | reverse complement strand
TTTTTTAAATTATCTGCCTCCAAACTGTCCATGGAATACTTATTGAACCATCTATTGAAGGTTTTTATGGGTGTGGTGGCAGGAGTCTCCATATGTATCATGTGCCCTTTAATGCATAAACCAGTGTTTTTTTCTAGTCTACTCTTTACCACTATGACTTGTGTTCATTTCCGAAAGGTAATTGTTTTCCACTTTGTTGGCCTGTGTGATAGAAACTAGCTAGATGTTCACTAATGTCTTGGACCCACAGGCATGCTTTGTTTCCCAGACACCCTTTCAGTCCGTTTGGGGCCACAGGACAGTCATTGTGCCAATGGGCTGGGGTGGTTGGTGCTACTAGAGCCTGGCCTGTAACATATCACTCTCTGTCTTCTGATCACATGTTAGAAGAGATATAGTCTGAGATGACAGAGTTGATGATGGAAGGATTCCTGAATTTAGAGCCACTGCATGAAATAGATTACTCAGGGGGTCTGCTCAGTATGCCCAGGTTCTAAATGAGAAGCAAGGCATTATTTTGTTAAGTTCATTTATTAAGTTAACTAGAGGCCCAGTGCACAACATTAGTGCACTTGGGGGGATGGTGGGGAGTTACAGAGACCTCGGGGGATGTCTGAAGGATGGCTTAGTGGGCCTAAGCCATCAGTCAGACATTC
>NW_005340426.1:0-522 GCF_000412655.1 Myotis brandtii | reverse complement strand
ATATGTACTATTATTTGTAACACTTTAAACAATAAAAAAAGGAAAGGAACTACAATCTTGAGAAAGATGTATATAGGAGCAGTGAACAAGAGAGAAGCCAACTGTGGGAATCAGGTGACCACTGGGGATGACATGAGACTAAACCACAGAACACAAGGTTGGAGTCGTTGGGACATTTTCTTCTTGCATAAGAGTTGATCCCAGAAATAGGAGGCATCGTAAGGGAGTCCTACAGATAGAAATCAAGTGAGCTCAAATGTAGGGAAATAAGAATTGCTGTAGTTGGGAACCAGAGTGAATCTGAAAGGTGGTTACTTATTAAATCACTTCTGTTCCCCTTGGAAGTACAGGCATATCAAAACGGAGTGAGTAGCTGGTCATGGAGAGATTATAACAACTGTGTGTGCTCTTTGGTTTTTAAGGCTGTTTGAAAACGTTCTGATAACATGCTAGGTGGTGAGACTAGATGTTAATGTGCCTGTGATAATCACCTGAGGACCCTGCAAAAGGCCGGTGCTGATT
>NW_005340425.1:0-593 GCF_000412655.1 Myotis brandtii | reverse complement strand
TTCTGATACATATGATTACTTATATCATCACTTCAAACCCTCTTTAACTGTGCGTTTAAGAAGAAAAAACTTTCTTGCTGTGTTTGATTTTTATCATTCCTTTGCTTTAAGACTTAATAACCTTTTTTGATCGGATGCCTTTCAAGGAGATGCTGATTGTTTTTATGTTTCATGTCTTCCAAACCCAGATAAAAGACCAGCATATGCTCAGAAGAATCAAGATGAATTATGACCTGTGAGGAGATAGAATACAAATCAAATGATTGGCCAGATTTGTGTCAACTTATATCAACCAAAACCTTGGAATACATGTGGGAAAGGATTATACATATGTTATTTTAGAAAAAGTCATAACATTAGATGGGTTTAAATAAGGAATATGGATGGTAGCTTGAGCATTGATAAGTATGTATCATAGTGGATAACTAAAATCTTCCTCATCGTTGACCTAAATAAATGAAGTTGAGATATTGGAACTTAATTGGCACAAAATACAGGGGGAAAAAATGAAAATGATTAGGAAGAGAAGCCATCTGTAGAGGCTTATTCATGGGTTACTGCTGGAAGCCGATCCACCCTGGCTGCTTGAGGCA
>NW_005340424.1:0-204 GCF_000412655.1 Myotis brandtii | reverse complement strand
TCTAATAGTGACACTGCAGGAGGAGCACGATAGTGCTTCTGGCACTTTTGGCGAAAGACAGGAGGAGCGTGATTGCACTCCCCGGCACTCTAGGGGTTAATAAATGAATTCAGCAATGTAGCATGAAACAAAGTTAATACCCTGAAATTGATGGCAGTTTTATACACCAACTAGAGGCCGGGTGCATGAAATTTGTGCATGGAG
>NW_005340423.1:0-200 GCF_000412655.1 Myotis brandtii | reverse complement strand
ATCCAGTGAGGAATTGGGAAGATGAGTAGGATGCACAAACAGTTTCCCAGGGGAGAGATGATGATAGCTTTCAGGGCAAGAAGGTGAAGGACATGGAAAGCAGGTGATGAGAGAGGCATAGGATGAGGTAAGAAGAAAGGATTGAAAGTTATGTTAGATTATAGAGAACAAAAGGTTAACATCAGGCCTGGGTTCTTTCT
>NW_005340422.1:0-322 GCF_000412655.1 Myotis brandtii | reverse complement strand
AAGCACAAGAGAGAAGATGCTTGATTTCAAATAAACATTAAATTTTAGTACTTTATAAAGAACTAGAGGCCCGGTGCATGAAATTCGTGAACTCAGAGTGATCCTTCAGTCCGGCCTGTGCCCTCTCGCAGTTCAGGAGCCTTCAGGGGATGTTCAACTGATGGCTTAGGCCCGTTCCCAGGCCTAAGCCAGCAGTCAGACATCCTTAGTGCTGCTGCTCGCCAGCCGTGAGCATCTGCCCCCTGGCAGTCAGTGCGCATCATAGTGACCTGTCATTCTGCCATCCGGTTGATTTGCATATTAGCCTTTTATTATATAGGGT
>NW_005340421.1:0-1438 GCF_000412655.1 Myotis brandtii | reverse complement strand
GATTGACATTCTGTACAGTAAAAAATTAAAACCTTTTAAAATGATCCTCCATAATGTCACAATGCTAGGAAGAACCACTGGTAATATTTTAGCTTGTTATTTCAGGATCAGTTTTTTTCTCTTGTAAAACTGTGTTTTTAAAATGCCATTTGTTTCATTTGAATGAGAATAAAATTGAGTAAATTAAGTATCCACACTACCCTGAATAGGATACATTGGAATTTTTATCTAACATATTTTACACTGTACATTGTCACAGATAATAGATAGTAAATTTATTTATGTGCTTGACAGTTTTAAATAAGTTATTTAACCCTATAACACCAAACAGATTGACAAAGGGGCCAAGAAAAAGTAAAAGTTCTGGGTCCTTAGATGGTTGATAGCTGACGCAGCAAGGAAGACATAGCAAAAATGTAATCACGCAAATCATCACCATTATAATACATGTGATAAAAGGATCATGGTTGCTATGTATGTGTTAGTTAGGGTTGCATGGGGCAAACCCAGTATTTGAAAGTGACATTTAATATGGGACATGTAGCCTGTTAAGGTATTAAATATTAATATATGCTTAGAATAATTGCCACTTCAAAAGCAGATAGATAAATAGATAGACAGGGAGACAACAGAGAGGGAGACAATCATAAATTCAATTATACTAAAAATTTGCCAACATGTCTTCTTTCTTAGTTTAGATGAAATAGAAAAATATGTTCTCTATCCTCTTGTCTTAACTGATATGCAACAAATGTAAATAGAAAAGTAGAATAAGTTACATACTTTTGTTTGTGCTTTGGCCTCATAATTATCAAACATACTTTATCATGTGAATGCATTAAACTTCTAAAAAGTTACTTAAAAAGATATGCCATCAACTACATTTTGGGGTAGAAATATAAACTTGGACTCACATATGACTGGAAATTTAAAAGTCAAAGACAACAGCATATATAGATAATTTTATAATGATCTATGTACAAATGAGAAATAAGCTAAACTATGCAAAATATAGTCAACATTATAAGCTCTTACTGAAAATAATAATTTAAATGGAATCCTTTATAGTGTTACTTTAAAAAGTTATTAATCATAAATTGAATGAATATCAAATGATGAATAAAACATAGAAGATACATCAAACCACTTACGAAAACATTGGAAAAGTCACTAACTTAGTTTTATCTTTGACTCTTTTCTAAGTAAATTAGTATTTGTAGATCAACACTTATGAATAAAACTTTTTTTAAAACATCAAAGCTTATCTTGAATGGCAAATGATCAAAATAATTGTAACAGTGTAACGGGCTTGTCTTTACTGCACAAAGCGCTTTCGCCTAGAAAACACTCCATGGAATATGTTACAAGAGAAAAGGCAAATGCCACACTTCAGGCATTTATAGTCACAAAGACATGCACAGAGCACCCTGGAGTTCAG
>NW_005340420.1:0-377 GCF_000412655.1 Myotis brandtii | reverse complement strand
CCACAAACAGAGTTCTCTGGCCTTCCGCATCGGCACACATGGCCATGACACCGGGACCACGAGACTGCCATCTGCCATGCTCCATGAGAAAGCGTGTGTGCCCGCCACCTGGCCCCACCTGCCCTCTGGAAGGAGCGGTGGGTGGGCTTAGGGAAGGAAACGCCCGGTGTGGGAGTGGCCTGTGTGAAGGGAGCCCCCAGTGAGACAGGCACAGTGCTCACCTGGGGCATTTTGTTTCTGATGCTGGCGAACAGGTGCTCATAGTTCCAGTCTTGCCTGTACACCAGCGTGGGGAGGCCCCTAAGTCTCAGCCTGGGTTTGCCCTGGAGGAAGCGGCCGATGACCTGGCGCTGGATCCGCTCCAGGTCCAGCTCCTG
>NW_005340419.1:0-519 GCF_000412655.1 Myotis brandtii | reverse complement strand
ATAAATAAATAAATAAATAAATAAATAAATAATTTTAAAAACACACACACAAAAAAACAAAAAGATGTAAAGGGGGCCAGTAAACACATGAAAGGATCTCACCACCTCTGGTCATCAAGGAAATACAAATTAAACAAGAATATGATACCACTATGCATCTATATGAAGGAATAAAGAGACTGACAAGACTATGTGTCCATAACGCTGTGAAACAACTGAAACATACATATATTGTCACTAGGAATGCAACATGGTCCTACTGCTTTAGAAGTCAGTTTAACAGTACTGTAGAAAGTTAAACATAATTGTGCCCTTTGACCCAGCCATCCTACTTCAAGGCAAATGAAAGCAACACACTTCTACACAAGTTTGTTTACACAAATGTCTCTGATAGCAATATTCACATTAATCCCTTGTAACTCAAAATGTTCATCAACAGATGATTTACTACTTGGTAATTTAAAAAATAATAAAGTATTCATACAACAACATAGATGTATCTCAAGAATAATGTGCAAG
>NW_005340418.1:0-216 GCF_000412655.1 Myotis brandtii | reverse complement strand
ACTACCCTCTGTCCGTGGATTCATTCTTTGACTCTGCCGACAAAGAATCTGGGTTCTAGTCCAAAAATTCCATTTCAGTTGCATTTAA
This sequence comes from Myotis brandtii, assembly GCF_000412655.1. NCBI lineage: Eukaryota > Metazoa > Chordata > Mammalia > Chiroptera > Vespertilionidae > Myotis > Myotis brandtii. The sequence continues at coordinate 128 of NW_005340418.1, read as the reverse complement.
AGATTTGGGGAATCTAATGTGTAAGGACAACATTTTCAAAATATCAGTAATGACAGTATATAAGTGGCAAAGTTTGTGTGTACAGTGGCAGTGACAGAAGGTGGGTGGTGAGGGAGGTAGAGACCAGA
>NW_005340417.1:0-575 GCF_000412655.1 Myotis brandtii | reverse complement strand
ACTGATGGGCATTTGAGCTGTTTCCAGATCTCGGCTATTGTAAATTGTGCTCATAAGCAGTCTTTTCTGATATTCCTAGTGAGTTCTATACCTATTCACTTTTTCAGAGTATGCCCTGCCTTCCTCCTCCTGCCCCCTGCAGACCTCTGGAACCTCAGGCCTTGCCTGTACCACAGAGAGAGCGCACTTTGAGTCCTATAGGAAATTCCCTTGTGACATCACTGAATATCCCTTTTGGCAGCGGGAACTGGGGATTTACTTAGGGCTGGTACTTTATAATCACATCATGGTTACTTTTTCTTAATACTTGAAATATAGGCTTAAAAAATAATATATGTTCTCTGTTGGTCATTTATAAAGCTTTAAGGAAATGAGAGGATTTCATGTATTTGGCTAAACTGTCATGAATGTTCAGTTCAAGAGCACATCTTCAGCCTCAATGGTGGTTTTTATCTGTCTACAGTCTCTTCACCCTTTATGATATTGTCAGTGGGTCGTGACAGTCCCCAGTATGGACACCTAGGATACCTGGGGAGCATGGTGAGTCCAAATCTGGACAACTAAGATCAATGGGG
>NW_005340416.1:0-205 GCF_000412655.1 Myotis brandtii | reverse complement strand
CAATTTTATTAACTTTCAAAGAACACCTTTTGGTTTCATTGATAGTCTTTACTCTTTTTTTTTTTTTTTTGCAATTTCACTAATTTCTGCCCTTGATTATTTCCTTCTATTTGATTTGAGTTTAAGTTGCTTTTCTTTTCTAGTTGTTAAGGTACAAGGTTAAAGTACTGATAGAAGACCTTTCTTCTTTTCTGTTATAAGCATC
>NW_005340415.1:0-206 GCF_000412655.1 Myotis brandtii | reverse complement strand
CCTTGCCCCAAATCAACCCCAACACACAGAATCTCCTGACCTCCACAGTTTCCACCCCAGATCCCCTGAAGAAGGGGAGGGGCTTAGGGAGCCCTACCTTGTTATGCACCATCATTAATGTTTACTGTATCCAGTAAAAATAAATAAATTAATTAATTAATTAATTAATAATGCTAAGAGGGTAAATCTCATGTTAAATGTTCTTA
>NW_005340414.1:0-200 GCF_000412655.1 Myotis brandtii | reverse complement strand
AAAGATGTAATATGCAAATGGTCGTTACATAACAACCCACAGAGTAATGACCAGATCACGGATCAGCAGGAGGGTGGGGCAACGAGCTACAAGTGGCAGGTAGCAGGCGGAGAGCTACAGGAGGTGGGCAGGGCAGCAAGCTATGAGAGGGGGGTGGGGGAGCTACAGGAGGGTGACAGTGAGCTACTGGCTACAAGCGG
>NW_005340413.1:0-201 GCF_000412655.1 Myotis brandtii | reverse complement strand
CCTCTCTGAAATCAACAAAAAATGTATTTAAAAAAAAATACAGCCTTGGAAAGGAGACTTTTTCTTTATTCCTGGAGTGAGTTAATACTCAGCTATTAGTCAGTAACAGAGCTTTGGTAGGCTCTCTCTGTAGGCTTCCAATTAGCATGTAAATGATCAGCTACTTTGTCCCTAGAATAACTAACTATGACTTATTTTGCT
>NW_005340412.1:0-855 GCF_000412655.1 Myotis brandtii | reverse complement strand
TTTTTATTTGTTAAGTTCCACTAACTACTCCAGCAGAATGGGTAGTACCATTACGGGGGGTTGCGGGGGAGGAAGACATGGGCCAGGCCTGCCTGCCCAGGCCAAGGGGCAGCCTCAGGCTCCGGGACACAGTAGAGAGAGGGGCAGGGCTGAGTCAGAGAAACTGAGTCCAAAACTTGAAAGGAAGCGGGAGGCAGCAAGGGGCGGAGGGTGACAGCTGCGCAGGGGCCTAGAAAAGCTGCTGGGTGGGGGCAGCAGAGGAGCCCGATGTCTCTCCCACGGGACAGGCTCTATAGCCCTCCCTCCTCCTTCCTGTGACCGGTCACCCCAGCTCTCCTCGGGCCTTGCCAGGGCTCACCCCGCCCATAGCATAGCCCCACCCTGCCCCGCACAGCCTTTGGGGAGCTATGCCCCCAGAGGAGAAAGAGGGAGGCTGCGGACAGGAGGTTGCAGGAGGAGGGGGCAAAGCAGGGCCCACCAAGTTAAATGGAGGGGAGGGAGGGAGAGACCCCGCAGGACTGAGGACAGAGATGGGCAGGGAAGGAGGGCCATGCTGAAGCATCACCCTTGGTTGAAGTAGAAATCCTTCACTGGGCCTCTAGTTTATTCAATAATTTCCTTATGTTGGGATAATGGAAACTGCAGCAAAGTAAAGGCACACCCATGGAGCCTGCAAAGGGTTTCCATGCACACGATGCAATTTACTTCATGTGGCAGCTGAAGAGGGTGAGCAGAGCCTTGGAAGGACATGTGGTCTCCAAGACCAGGGGTTGGAGGGAAAGTTTTTGCCGAGCATTCCATGCTGTGAGTTACAATCGATATATATATATATAAAAGCCTAATATGCTAAGTGTC
>NW_005340411.1:0-534 GCF_000412655.1 Myotis brandtii | reverse complement strand
CTAAAACAGGCACCTAGTATGACATCTTAATTTCAAAAGTGCCCCCCTTACCCCCCAGGAAGAAATTAAAGCTCTATTCTTCACTCCCATCTGCTGAGTCCTTTGCTTAGAGCCCCTCTTCCTCTCTCCTCTAGCAAGTTACCTCCTTCTTCATCTTCAGGAATAAGCCCAAGACTCACTTCCTGACGCCTTCCAGACTGCACTCTAGCACTGAGCCCTACCTTGTCCTCCCCTGCACCCCCTATTTACCTTTATCAAAGCCTTGACCACATATGCCCCTGTCATCTCTTCTATTAGACTAAGCTCGGGCGATCTGCAGGGCTCTGCTCTGAGTAGATGCTTAATAAATGTATCCTGAGGGATAAATTAAAAAATCAGTCCTAGCCGGTTTGGCTCAGCAGCAAGAGCGTTGGCCGGTGGACTGTAGGGTCCCAGGTTTGATTCCGGTCAAGGGCACGTACCTTGATTGCCGGCTTCTCCCGGGCCCTGGTAGGGGCGCACGCAGGAGGCAACCAATTGATGTGTTTCTCTCAC
>NW_005340410.1:0-270 GCF_000412655.1 Myotis brandtii | reverse complement strand
ATAAACATTATTTTTTTTCTTTTCAGTTCTCTACTATCGTGTCCTTGCCTCACTTTACCTCTGCTTTATTTCACTATTATTTTCTTATCCAATCACTCAGAGATTCAGGAAAAATAGTTTAACTGCTCTTTATTTCTTTGCCTCCTTTGAATATTTTTCTAACTTTGACTTATGGGTTCTGCTGAGGAATTAGCATGGGACCACATCAAGAAGAGATGCAGTGTTTGACCAATAACTCAGGAGATAATGTGAATATTACCAGAGTTGATA
>NW_005340409.1:0-205 GCF_000412655.1 Myotis brandtii | reverse complement strand
CCATCACTCCACGACAAAGATGGCGGCACCCATAGTGTCCTGCGCCCCAAGCAACAGCAGCAGAGAGCTACCAGTGGCGGTGGGCGTGGTAGCCGGGCTGCTCGGCAGCTGGCTTAGGTGGGCCGTATCCCGGGATGCTGGGGCCTGCGCTGAAGCGACTGGTGGTGTGGGCAACTGTGGGGCGTGCCGAGGCTGGGGCGCTGGG
>NW_005340408.1:0-260 GCF_000412655.1 Myotis brandtii | reverse complement strand
CCCTGCGGCTCCTGGGGAGGCTCGAGGGACTGACCGGGCCCCTCCTGTTCTGCCACCTCTGCCCCCGGCTTCACGCCCACCAGGGCGCCCAGGACCCGCTTCCCACACCAGAGAACCAGGTGCCCTCAGGGTCCCTCAAGGCGCCTGCAGAGAAACATGGGTTGCAGGAATGCCCTTGTGCAGCCCAGCAGAGCGCCTGCCTGCCCGTTTCCTCGGGCGATGGATGGACAGCAGGGCCAGCGAGGCGTGAAGGGCTCAGG
>NW_005340407.1:0-264 GCF_000412655.1 Myotis brandtii | reverse complement strand
GAGGGTGCAGGCTGGGCTGAGGGGACCCCGTCCCCCAATGCACGAATTTCATGCACTGGGCCTCTCATCTATATAATAAAGAGGTAATATGCAAATTGGTCCTAACAGCATCATAGTAATGACCAATTTGCATATTAACAGGCCAGCAGGAGGCTGCGCACACAGCAGGGGGGCTTTCTGTGCCCGGGCGCCCGCAGCAGCGGGAGTCAGGCCTGGATCCCAGGCGTCCACAGTGGCGGGAGTCAGGCCTGTGTCCCAGGCACC
>NW_005340406.1:0-511 GCF_000412655.1 Myotis brandtii | reverse complement strand
AGAAATGGGAGTGTGAATCTTCTTGAAGAAGCACCTGGCTACACAGCCAAAAGGTATAGGACCCCCACCCCCACTCCGCCCACAGCTTTCACCAAAGAGGCTTAAAACTAGTTACCAGGGTGTGAATATAAAAATGGTTACAGAATTAGAGATAGAGATGAAAATATAGAAATAGGCATAGATATATGATCTTTTAATAAAATGAACTATTGCCATACAAACTGTTTTGTCATCTGATTTTTTTCACATCAAATAGATATAATAAACATCTTTATATGTCACTAAGTGCTTCTCCAGATGTTTTTATTTCATGGCTTAATGATATTCCAGTGTACAGATAGATTTCTTCTAATGCTGCATGGCTATTGTATGTTCCTTAGGAAATCCTATGTAGTCATTTTTATCACTTCTCTTTCCTTCTGGCAGATTCTTTCTAAACCGTATTTTGAAACAAATAGTACATTTAGGTGACCGGAACCATTTCACTATTATAAAGAATGCAGCAATGATG
>NW_005340405.1:0-206 GCF_000412655.1 Myotis brandtii | reverse complement strand
TGATGTGGCCGGTCACTCCACACACAGTCTCCCACAGGGACGTTCATTCCACAGCCAAACTTGGCAGTTTGGACATCCTTTGCTCCACATGGTCATGGTGACCAATTGTTGGTGTCTTTCAGGACTCTAACCTTGTCTTTCTTTCTTTTTTTAAAAATATGTTTTTATTGGTTTTAGACAGAGAGAAAGGGTGAGAGAGAGAGAGA
>NW_005340404.1:0-637 GCF_000412655.1 Myotis brandtii | reverse complement strand
CACATACACATATATATGTTATTTTACAAATGATAAATGACATTTAATTGCTTTCTTGGAATGCTGAAACTTCAGTGTATGAAGGAGGAAAGAAGATTTCTTCAACGTAATGGTCAATAATATTTAATCTCAAATTAATTATTTAAAATAACCATTTTACAGCAATCAATATTTCATCTTTTTTGTAATTTGATGTAGGCACTACAAATGACTGAACAATTAGATTATCGGTGTTACAATAGAAAAGCAATTTACCTTAGACCTATCAACTATTAGCTTAAAAGTAAAAGGCTTTTTTTCATATTACATTTAGTCTACTGTTTATTTTCTAACTTCCTTCCACTAGAATGTAGTAACACAGGAGCAGGGATCTTTGTTTCATTCACTGAAGAATCCAAACAATATGGCATATAGTAGATACTCAATTTTAAGTAAATATCCTCCATAAGACAGTTAACTTAAACTTCCATGTTACGCTTAATTATTATAAAAAATAAAAACAATTTGAGTTTTAAAATATTACCATAAATTTTCTTTTATGAGAATATGCGCCTAATTAACTCTTTTCCTTTCTGGTCCTGTCACTTTTTATTTTTTTGGTTTTTTTATTAAATTTATTGGGGTAACATTGGTTAAT
>NW_005340403.1:0-400 GCF_000412655.1 Myotis brandtii | reverse complement strand
TGCATATATGATTAAACCTGTTTTTTAATTGAGAAATATTATGATACAATATAGATGTGGCCTCCTTACAGATATGGTTGAACTCATATACACATTTGACTACTTTAATATGTTAGACACTTAAAAATTCTTTATAAACAATTATTTTAATTGTGGTAAAATCCACTCCACATAAACCTAACAACTCATAAAAATTATTTTTCTCATTTGCAAGATGAGAATAAAATCACCTACCTTGCTTATTTAAAATACTAGAGGCCTGGTGCACAAAACTCGTGCACGGGAGGGAAGTGTGTGTCCCTCAGCCCAGCCTGTACCCTCTACAATCTGGGACCCTTTGAGGGATGTCCAACTAAACAGGCTGTCATACATCTCTCTCACAATCTAGGACTGCTGGCTC
>NW_005340402.1:0-287 GCF_000412655.1 Myotis brandtii | reverse complement strand
ATTGCTATATGCTTATACTTATTTTTATTCCTGGATTTGTATTTATATACTATAGGCCCAGTGTATGGATTCGTGCACCATGGGGTCCCTCAGCCTTGCCCACGGGGATCAGTGGACTTCCGCACACTGCAGCCAGGCCTTACCCACCAGCTCGTCGGGCTCTAGCCCATTGTCCATGTCTCTCCCGTTCATCCCAGCCCCGATGCACCTGCCTCTGCCACCACTCTGGCACCCACGGGTAGTATCCGAAGGAGAGACTCACACTGCCCCAGCTGCACTCGCCAGCC
>NW_005340401.1:0-231 GCF_000412655.1 Myotis brandtii | reverse complement strand
GTGGAGCAGGTGAGCGGGGGCTCCAGACCAAGGCAGGTGTCAGTCGCTGTCATTGGGGCAAGCCTCTGGTGGTTACTGAAAATTCTTTGCTCCCGTGTGCCGTGGTCCTGCCCGGCACTCGCACCTGTTGCCAGCGCCAGTCCTCGCACCTGCAGCCGGTGCACAGCGCCAGTACCAATCACTTGGTGCCATCAGTGGGTGCGAGCGGTGGCTGCCGGCCCTGATCACCCC
>NW_005340400.1:0-201 GCF_000412655.1 Myotis brandtii | reverse complement strand
GAGAAACCCTTGATTTCTCCTTTAATTTTTAATGATAGCCTTCCTGGGTAAAGTAGTCTTGGTTGTAGATCCTTGCTTTTCATCACTTTGCATATTTCATGCCAATCCCTTCTGGCCCAAAATGTTTTTGTTGCAAGATCAACTGACATGCTTATGGGAGCTCTCTTGTAGGGAATTACTGCTTTTCTCTTGCTGCCTTTA
>NW_005340399.1:0-205 GCF_000412655.1 Myotis brandtii | reverse complement strand
CTTTTAATTACAGTTTCTAAATATCTGAAGGGAACTTCCCTTTATTTCCTCCCAGACTGATCTTTGAGCTACATTTAGGGAGTTTCTTTTAAAAACTTTTTCTTTCTTTTAAACCGAGCAACAAAATTTGTTGCTTTTTGGATGCTGGCCAATGCTGCCATGCATACGTTCCAAGCAAAAGTAACTTTCTTTTTATTTATGGTGT
>NW_005340398.1:0-260 GCF_000412655.1 Myotis brandtii | reverse complement strand
TAGGAAATATGCCACCTGACTTGGCTGTTAATTTTTTTAATTAAAAACTAGAGGCCCACTGCACAAAATTTATGCACTTCAGGGGGGATCGCATCTCTCAGCCGGGCCTGCACCCTCTTGCAGTCCAGGAGCTCTAGGGGGATATCAGACTGCCACAGAGGCGGGAGAGGCTCCCATCACCTCCGCTGCACTCACCAGCCGTGAGCCCAGTTACTGGCTGAATGGTGCTCCCCTGTGGGAGCTCACTGACCACCAGGGGG
>NW_005340397.1:0-498 GCF_000412655.1 Myotis brandtii | reverse complement strand
ATACATACATACACACACACAAAAGGACCATCTTAAAGATCTTTTTGAATTGAGAGATAGTGTTCAAGAAAGAAGAGAACAAAATGAGCAGGATAAGGGAGGATAAATAGCACTGAGGAGGCAGAAATTGATCTGGATCTTTTAGAAAGTATAGGGAAGGAGGCAGCCCTTACATGGGCACGCACTGTAATAAAAGTTATAAAGAGAAGAACAGACCTGGGATGTATCAGGGATAGTAAAATGAGCCACCTGGCTGCAACTAGCCTGGGTAAATCAGGCAGGGTGGATTATGCAGGGCTGTGAAACCTGTGTTCAGAGCCTTGTTATTATGTCACTGAAAACAGTGGAGGGCCCCAAACAATTGCAAGATGGGTAGTAATGTGGTGAAGTGGTAGTTAAGGTAGTTAATCTGACAAATACACCTAAAATGGGTTGTCATGGCAAACAGTTGAGGCTGAAAGACAGGCATAAAAGTGCAACAGGCTACATGTAAAAGGA
>NW_005340396.1:0-222 GCF_000412655.1 Myotis brandtii | reverse complement strand
AAACAACCACACTGCTAATATGCAATTATTACCAGGCCTCAAGGTCAGTAAATTTCTTATCCTACAATGGTGAAGGACATAATGCTTTAGCAGAATCAACTTAAAAAAAATTTTTTTATTGATTAAGGTATTACAAATGTGTCTTTATCCCCTCATTGCCCCCTCATTCCCCCAGTCTTGGCCTCACCCTCATCCCCTGTTGTCTGCGTCCATCGCTTATGC
>NW_005340395.1:0-646 GCF_000412655.1 Myotis brandtii | reverse complement strand
ACCAAGACGACAAAGAACCAGGATGACCCACACTAGACCATCACTTGACCAATTTTGAGGTCCTTATTGGAATGGACTGTGCTGGCCTGCACGTAGAGAGCTTTTCAACCTCCTTCTCCTTACTTTCTTTGTTTTGCTTTCCCTCTCCCTCATTATAAAAACCTCTGCCTGCACTGAGATGTGGAGATGGGCTTTGCGATGAAAGCCCTCCATCTCCTCAGGTGACTGTCACTTGAACCACTTTCCTTTTGCACCAGCATCTGTCTCACAAGTCTGGTTTTCTTGGTGCAGGCAGCTGAACCTTGGTTCCAGTTACATGATTGACAGTCCAGTTGACTTGGTCAAAAGCGAGCAGCCAAGACCATTCATTTTTAAAGGTTAAATTGTTGATTACTGCTTATTTGTTCTTTAGGCATTTACATGCATCTGCTGACTTTTGGTCTCTGGTAAAAAGAGGTAAAAGATGACAGGTGTCATGGAGTCATACAAGGGACTTTGGGTTTTATTCTGAAAACAATAGCTGCATTTGCACATCCTCATTACTAAAAAAGACAGTGTCTTTTCCTGATAGTTTGGAGCAATCTCTGAGAGCCGCTCTCATTGGACACGGAAACATTCTGGCTAGAGGAATAGAATCATGCTGATT
>NW_005340394.1:0-336 GCF_000412655.1 Myotis brandtii | reverse complement strand
ACTGCTGACTTCTTGAAGACACTTCTATTGTGCAGAATGTACATTTCCAATGGATCCTGTAATCTAGCAAGGCAAGCCCCAGAAACACCTCTGTTCCCATGGCTGCCACTGACCTCCTTTCAGAAATGGCTGATAGGCACAACCAGGGAATGAGGGGTCACCTCCCAGATTCTCCAGGACTCTCATGTGAAAACCCTGCTCTTTAGAGTAGCAGCAGCAGTTTATTGGGTGATAGATGGTGTCTGGGTGAGTGATTGGCTCCCCTTTCCCTTTAAGAGCTGCTGGGAGCACAAGGAGCTCTGCCCACCAAGCCAGATTGTCAGAGAGTGGGCCTTA
>NW_005340393.1:0-476 GCF_000412655.1 Myotis brandtii | reverse complement strand
CCCCTGTTTAAAAAGTTTGAGGACCTCTGATTTAGATGTTGTAGGAATTAAATACCTATATAATACAAAATCTAGTTTCTAGTTCAGATTCAATACAATACCCAAGAATACACTTTTCACAGAAAAGTTGATTTTTAAATAGCTTTATGAAATAGCTGATCTCACTCCAAATACCACATTAATAACATTTTAATTCATTCCAAAAATACTAACTAGAATCTAGTCTGTAAAAGGACTGTGCCAGGTACACAAGAATAGCACAAGTCAAGGCTAGAAGCTCTCTAGATATAGACACTGTGTGCGCTGGTGTCCAGTTACACTGCTTATTTAAGGATTTCTCTTCAATCTGCCCCTAAGCGCCTTTAATTTGCCCGGGAAACCATTGCTGGTCCACTCTACATTACAGCAGTTGTACTACTCTAATCCACTTTGGTCTCTTGTTTTTCAATGATTAGAAAAAAATGCACTTGGTGGGG
>NW_005340392.1:0-659 GCF_000412655.1 Myotis brandtii | reverse complement strand
GGGGTTCCCTGGGCTCAGACTCCCGGAAGTGGGGGGTGCCCTGGGCTGAGATTCCCAGAAGTGGGGGATTCCGCTGGCCTGGGGCACTCCAGGCAAGAGCAGGAGCCACAAGAAACACAATCCACCTGGGCCACCCAGTGCGCACTGCCTCACACCTGGGACAGTCCCTGTAGTGTCAGGACCTGGTTTCATTCTTCCTCCCTCCTATGCTGCACAACTGTGGGGATGACCCCTTTGACCGGCCAGTGGGTCCCAGTGGTCCAGGCCTTCACAGCCAGCCAGGCCTTCAAAGTCTGCCCTCGCTGCTTCTCAGCTCGAACACCGGCCGCTGGTGGCTGTGTGTGAATCTGGCCTCCATCTAGGGTGGGGCGATGGAAGCACTTTCTGTCACAGCCCCCACCTGGCGTGACTCCCCCTGCGCCCTCAGACATAGCCTGTCACCTCGGGAGCAGACGCAAGCCGGGCTTTGGAAGGGCCACATTCAGAGTCACCCAAGGTCCCTTCAGGAGGTGTGGCTACTGGCGGGGCCTCGGCACCACGTGGTCCAGGCACCACGTCCTGGGCACCAATCGTGCAGCAAGCCTTGGGTGACAGTCTCTCACCTAACCCTTCTCTCTCAACAAGCTGCATACCCTCACAACCCCACTTTATAGATGAGA
>NW_005340391.1:0-219 GCF_000412655.1 Myotis brandtii | reverse complement strand
TGTTCATCAGTTTATTTTGTTCATTTGATTCCACATAAGAGTGAGATTATGTGATACCTGTCTTCTCCAACTGGCTTATTTCACTTAGCATAATACTCTCCAGGTTCCCCCATGCCATCTCAAAGGGTAAGAGACGCACACACACTCTTTTTTTTTTTACTGCTGCATAGTATTTCTGCACAGTATTCCATGATGTAGATCAGTGATTCCCAAAGTGGG
>NW_005340390.1:0-207 GCF_000412655.1 Myotis brandtii | reverse complement strand
GGTGTACTGAAAAATTGTACTAATTGATTTATGTGTGTGCCATGAGATGGAAAAAGGTTGAAAATCACTGATCTATAGATATCAACAGGACCTTGGCTGCCTTCACCTAGTCTGGCTTTCTCACTCTTGGCACTATCCACACTTAGGGATGGAAACTTCTTTATGGTACGAGGCTGTCTGGTACACTGTAAGATCACTGGCCTTTAC
>NW_005340389.1:0-275 GCF_000412655.1 Myotis brandtii | reverse complement strand
AAACTGCTGGCAAAGCACAGCTTTAGGTTTCACAGCCGCCACCAAAGGGGGCCCGTGGCCACTGCCCTCCAGTCCACAGGGAGGACAGGCCGCCTCACTGAGAGCCGTACTGACGAACAGCAACCACACAGTGGGCTCAGGGGCTCAGTGTCTCCTTCCTTCCTTCTCCCTTCTTTCCTTCCTTCCTCCTTCCTACTCTTGTCCTTCGAAAAAACATCTTTACAATGTGTCTTCTTCATGTGCTATTTCTTCTATATAGGCTGATATCAAATGAA
>NW_005340388.1:0-373 GCF_000412655.1 Myotis brandtii | reverse complement strand
GCACTGGGCGTATCACATGGCATGTGATGCTCATAAAATAGAAGCTGAATCAATAGTAACCACAACTAAAATAAGCACTTATTAAGTGCCAGGCACGGTACCGGGCATCGTCTCATTAAACCCTCCGAACAACTCTGTGAGATGGGGACTATTATTATCCCCATTGTACAGATGAGGAAACTGAGTTTTCAGAGGTTAGGGAACTTGCCCAAGGTCACCCAGGTAGAAGTGGTGAGGCTGGGTCCACCCCAGGTGCGTCTAATCTCAGACACACCCTTCTTTCTTTTTTTCTCTTTTTTGAGAGAGAGAGAGAGAGAGAGAGAGGGCGGGGAGAGAATGTTCATTAAAGCTGGGGACAGTGAAACAAGGAAGG
>NW_005340387.1:0-225 GCF_000412655.1 Myotis brandtii | reverse complement strand
ACTAATGTTCAAGGTTTTCTAGAAGGAAGAATGATGTTTGGATGTGCATGTGTGTGCGCGCGCTCACACTTCACTTGGCTGCCCTTTCCAAGGAACCAAGAGAAATTATGTGCAGCCCCGTCAAGAGAAAGAATGGAGTGGCCTGAGGTTGTAAATTCAAGGAAATTCAAGGAACATTTAAATATTGGATATTGAATATCTTCTTGTAGGAGTCCACAAAGATTA
>NW_005340386.1:0-842 GCF_000412655.1 Myotis brandtii | reverse complement strand
AATTGGAAAAGGTCTGCGCAGGGGAGGGGAGAGGGCCAACGGATCCCAACTCTGCAACAGCAGGTTTCTCAGCGAACGAGGTCGTCCGTGCTGAAGGTTTGACGCCAACCTGTGCAGTCGGAAGTGTGAGAGAGGCACACTGACTTTTATTTTTTTCCTTCTCCCCGCTAAATTGACAGGTTGGCAGGTTGGCGGCCTGTGTCCTTTAGAAATCCCGCCACAGCGCCGCTCGGAAGTTTAATTCAGCCAGGGAGGCAATAAAGAGCACGCAGGTCACCGGGAGCCTCGACTTGGACGGGGAAAAGGTATCGTTTGATGAAAAATACCAAGTGCAGAGAAAATGGAGCCCAGGAAGGGGTGGCGGGAAGACTTGCAGGGAGCAGATCGCGACCTCTGTGTGCCCCTGGGACTTGGCCGAAAACCTGAATTCCCTGGGAGAACAGATGGGCTGCCTTCCAGAGTAAAAGGCTTTCCAATGGCAGATGGCCCGGGCCGTTCTGCATGGAGAGGTGAGGCCGCTAAAGGGTCGAGAGAAGTTGCTCTGGCCCTAACTTCTAAACCCCTTCGCCTGATGTGGGGACGTCTGGGCACACCCAGAGGAAGAGGGGTGGGTGAGAGCCTGTCAATCATAAAAGGGGAGGAGCCTGGGGACCATCCTTTGGCCACTGCTTTGTCCTGGACTTGGGGTTCCACGGAGGATGTCCTACTGCCTTAATACCAAGAAGTTAATGCTAAACGTTAGCAGCAGGTGTCTCTACGTCTCTCTCCTAGTCCCTGGAGCTGCTCCTAAGAGGAAGGGCCCCTTTGCCCTAGACCAGCCATGGGCAAACTACGGCCCGCGG
>NW_005340385.1:0-266 GCF_000412655.1 Myotis brandtii | reverse complement strand
CCCCCAAAGGGGTCGCAACCCACAGGTTGAGAACCGCGGTCTTAGAGGGTGGAGAGGGAAGGGGGCGCCCTTATCTCACAGTCATGGCACTTCATATTGCAAACCCTGGAGCAAGGTACACATTTTGTGTTGGGCCTCACTTTCAGCAAGTTTCTAATCATGCTATTGTAACAGACAGAAATAAACTAACACATGTCACAAGTGATCACTAGAATGTATTTTGAAAGGGCATGTAAAACATTTTAATTTACAACTTTTTCGAAAAA
>NW_005340384.1:0-202 GCF_000412655.1 Myotis brandtii | reverse complement strand
ATATATAAAAGGCTAATAAGCAAAGTGTCCCCTCAGGCATTCGACTGGGAGAAGGGAGTTCAATCACTCACTATGACTTACACTGACCACCAGGGGGTAGTGCAGAAAATGGTGGGTAACCAGTGGTGACGGCAGGGTACTGAGGGAGCGAGGGAAAGAGGAGGAAGGGAGGCGGGGAAGCAGGGGAACCTGATCAGCCCCA
>NW_005340383.1:0-465 GCF_000412655.1 Myotis brandtii | reverse complement strand
CCTTGGGCGAGGATTAACAACAACAACAACAACAAAGCATGTGATAACATCCGTTTATGGTAACTACCAGCAAACTATGAGTAGGACGGAACTTCCTCAAACTGATGAAATTAAAAACCTACAACTAATACCATACCTAATTATGAAATACCATATGCTTTCCCCTCACAGCAAGCACAAGGGAAAGTTGTCCACTCTCACTGCTCCTATTCAGTATTATATTAGAAGGCCTAGCTAGTGCAGAAATGCAAGAAAATAAACAAAAATCAAATAAAAACATGAAAAGCTGCTCATTATAATTAGTCATTAGCAAAATGTGAACTAAAGCCACTAGGACATACTACTATACAACTATTAGAATGGCCAAAAGACCCCAAAAATCTCTCCCAAGCTGATAATACCAAGTACTGATGAGGATGCAGAGCAACTGATTTGCTCAGACATTACTAGTGAGAGACAGAATCT
>NW_005340382.1:0-1415 GCF_000412655.1 Myotis brandtii | reverse complement strand
GGAAACGTGATTCATTGGACCACATGAATTTTTTCCAGTGCTCGACTGTCCAATCCTTGTGAGAGTTCTAACCATAGTCCCAAGAAATCAGTTTCAAGACACAGCTTGATAGATTCTGACAATGGTTTTAGTTGAAAAAATACAAAACCATTTGTACCAAAGCCATGCAGAAGTAAATAAAGGATACCCCCCAAAAATTGTTTTTCCCCAGACTTCTCTTCTCCAACCCTAAATTTTGGAAGATAATAGAATAAATGTTATCATTCATCAATTCATGACAACTTTGTATTTAAAAATTATAAGGTAATAGTTAAGGCTAAGAATGAAAGGGTTTTAAAACTTCACTAAATAATTATTAAGTTGACAGAAAAATCAAACAAGATTAAGGGTTCACAGTTTTCCAGGTCTAACATTCTGTGCTTCTATTTATAATTTTTGTGATTTTCAATTTAAAATTTTACTTTAATTATACTGTAGATTATAAGGTGGTTTCTCTAGCCCCAGGGATAAGCTTGGCACTTCAGGTTAATCTTCTTTTTTATTCTGTCCTAGAATCACAAATGTGGTTGGTTGAGCAGGAAAATGTCAAAGAAACAAAAAATATTTTTTCTTCCTCAAACTGATTATTATATTAGGATAAACTAATAATTATAGACATTATCTTTCAGCCAAGTTCCTCTATATAAATTGCTCATATATTATCAAATAAAATATGCAGTATACTCTCAAATGAAAATAATAAAGCACAAAAATTTTAATTCAATGCACAAATTTTTTAACACTTGTTATTTATGCATTTTCTTCTTTCTGTATTTGCAAATTTTCCCAAGTGAAAAACAAAACATGTAATATTTTTATAATGGAAAAGTCTTTATTTAAAAAGAGGAATGTGTTCTATATACTTCCACTTTGGAAGTTTTTGTGTGATCTAGTGTTGACGGTATTATTTGTATGTTAGTAGTAAAGCTTACCTAACATCTTGGAGAAATGATGTGAGAAGAAACAAGTGTTTCTTTAATTCTGCTGCAAGTCCTATATTTCACTATACAAGTGACAGCTGTGCCACTGATTTTAAATCACATAGTGTTTAGTATCTATTGTCAAAGAGAAGACATACAGATCAACAAAATGATAAAATTGTGTATATAGTAATAATGTCCCATTGTATTATGATTATTTGTAACTGCTCATCATGTTTCTATTATTTTTTCTATTTATAACATGCACATTTGTGTGTATATGTATATATAGCTACTATTCCCAATGTCATTATAATATCATTTCTAAAGACATTTATCCCATTGTCTAGAAGTAGGAAGTTAACAGAATTTGAACCTCCAGAAATAATTATGAATTGTAACTAGAAAGTACAGACCAATATTTGACCTACAGTTATTGCCTTGGACAAAACTCAC
>NW_005340381.1:0-935 GCF_000412655.1 Myotis brandtii | reverse complement strand
TCTCCTGCACCAGAGTTATTTATTTATTTATTTATTTCATAAATTAGGGTAGAGGTCATGTCACACTGCACACAGTAGGTGCTCAGGAGTCCACTCATTGTAGAAGGAATGCTCGAATGAACAAGTGGGCAACGGAGAGCCAGGAGACACAGCACTCTCAGTGGGGTACCGGCTGATTACCCCCTCTGGGTCTGGGGCAGGGTCACAGGGGCAGAGCACAGCATATGTGGGGAATGTTGGGGCATACACCACATCCTCTGGGGTGGAGGTGATGATGGACCATCATCTTCATGTGCTGATACCCACTGCTGTGCTCTTATTGTGTAAACACTTCACCTTCATGGTCTCATTTAAGCCTCACGGCAATCCTATGGCATAGCCGTGACTGGGATGTCATTTTATAGATGAAGAAACTGAGGCTCAGAAAGCTACATTATTGTCAAAGGGCATATATCTAGCAGGATTGGAAGGAGTCAACATAACACTGAACTGAGCTCTTACCCCTTGGTGTCCTCCTTCCCCCAGAGTGATTCTACCTGATGTTTGTTCACAGCATTTTGGCTTGTGAAGCTTTTGCAAATGTAGTATGTCATTGTCCTCATGGCAGCTTGCTAGGCAGAGTTGTAAAACTAGAGTTGTTGTTCCCATTTAAGGGAAAAAACACAGGAGAAGCTGAGGGATGTATGCAAAGCACAGGCTCACATAGCACTCTCTGGACTGGGACCCGGTCAGGGCTCTTCCCAGAGCACAGTGCTGCTAAGAGGTGTACACTGCTGCCCGGATGGAACACACCACACTGAGTAAATTGTCTGGTGTGAGTGGTGCCTGGCTAGAGTGTTGGGCAGCCAATACAGGATACCCATGGCAGGCCATTGGGAGGACAAGATTTTGGGACTCTTAAAAAATGTTTTTATTGATTTTAGAGAGAGAAAGGG
>NW_005340380.1:0-303 GCF_000412655.1 Myotis brandtii | reverse complement strand
CTCTGGATGAGAGGAGGCTCATAGACGCTGGGCTGCTGTGGGGTTTCATTCATTCACGTGAGCACATTCTGGGCCTCCCCTGTCCGTGGCCCAGGGGAGGGTCTGGTGGCAAAGACTGTGCAGGGGACAGGGGACCCTCCCTCTCCTAGGCACCGTGTGACCCCAGGGGCCTCACCGACCACGGACGGCCTTCTGCGGGCGTGCTGAGGTCTCTGATGCCTCCAGGAGGATCCGAGTGGCCACGTAGACAGGCCGGGTGGGGCTACGTGCCCAGAGTGTCCAGCCCCCCAGGGTGGTGGCTGG
>NW_005340379.1:0-712 GCF_000412655.1 Myotis brandtii | reverse complement strand
CATCTCACCTGACAAAACTTTCCCCTCGTGATAACACTTTCTTTAGCAAAAACAGTTTTGACTCAGTTTCCTCCTGTCTCACTTATTCCTCAATACCACATAATCATTCATGTTAATTACCCTTTCTGTCTCTGCTTCCCAAGCTCTTTGTACTTCTCAACACTATGGCCCACATTTCAACTCCAGTCTCTCTCCTTATTTCTTGCCTTTTGCATTTCCCAATTTTACTTCTGCTCAGAATGGTTTTATGCCTCTATCATACACTGTGTTAAATATTTTTCACTTACCCTGATTTTTATTAAGTCCTTATCATTTCTGAACCCATGTTAGCTATTTCCATGATGTTCCTCTTAAGCTTCCATTGTGCCTACCTTACTCATCCCTCATCCGAATCATTCCATGGTCTCTCTCCCTCTACTCCTGCTCCTTCTGTAAGACAGTTTTAGAAGAATAATTCAACCCTCTAAAAATCCATGCTATTGATTCTCATTCCTGTCCATCGGTAACTTCATTTATCTTTTAAAAATGCCATTCCTCATTTAAAAAGCATAAGGCAGAAGGGGCTGTACAGTGTAGAAGAACAAATATGGGATTGGCATCAGGGGATCAAGGATCTGGTCTCAGTCTGATGGATTTTAAACCTGAGTTAGCTATTTCATTGCCTGGGGCTTCAACCTTTTCTTTTGTGAACTGAAGATATTCTGTATATTGG
>NW_005340378.1:0-695 GCF_000412655.1 Myotis brandtii | reverse complement strand
ATTCCCTGCCTTACAGCTCTGACAGATAAGGACTTGTGTCCAATGTCAATTATTTGCTGACTACCACTTCAGGGACATTTTTTCCAGGACTGGCGCTCATCTCCACTCGGAGCCCTAGCAGGAACCCTACCTTGCACTTTAGAGAAGAGCACAAAGGCCCCATGTGAGGTGCAAGGTGGGGTTGCAGGCAAGGAAGGTGTGCCACTCCCACAGCCTTTCACGCCTGCAATGAAAAAGGTTTTAAATGAGATGTAAGTATAAAGGGCGGAGGGGGAGCAAGACCCTGCTGACAACACCCAGGTGTTGGGAGGAGTTGCCTCCATACACTAGGACAACTCAAGAAGTGAAACCTCTTTTGCACACACATGCCATTCTGTATGGGAGGCTGGTGGCTTCCTTCTCCACCCTGGGTCCCTGGTGGAGCCAACCTGACACCCGGCCTAGAGCCTGTCCCATGCAAACTCCAGCCTGAGAAGCACCAACTTTGTCCACTGGGATGCAGGGTGGGAGGGCTGAGGGACATCAGTGAGGACCCTGACTACCCCAGGCACCTATGCATGGCCTGACTACCATGCGCAGCCTACGATGATGGATCCAAGAGCCCTGCATGCACTGGCTGCAGTTTGGGCTCCCCTGAAAAGCCAGCCTTTTCCATTTGTAAACTCTTACATCTTTAAAGTATTCCTGGAAAATCC
>NW_005340377.1:0-202 GCF_000412655.1 Myotis brandtii | reverse complement strand
TAGAAATCCAGTTTCTTCCCTTCTCCAGAAGCTATACAAATGAGCCAGTCAAAGTTCTTATTAAACTCTTAGAACATCAGAGAACCAAGGCTCCTGCATAGTAATGTGCAGATCTGGCAGATCCATGTGTACAGTAGCAGAAAACTAACAATTTAGAGATACTTCCCAGCCTACAAAAGATTCATAGATTATTCAGAAAATG
>NW_005340376.1:0-501 GCF_000412655.1 Myotis brandtii | reverse complement strand
AATTAATTTCCTTTCAATGTGCAGGAATTTGTGCACCAAGCCTCTAGTGTTATATAATAGATTCTCAGAATTTAGTCATCCTATCTCTGAAAGTTTGAATCATTTGTCCTACATCTTCTCATTTTCCCTTCCAGGCCTTTTAGCAACCACCATTATATTCTGTTTCTATGAAAGCAGATTTTCTTTTTTATATTTTACATATAAGTGATATCATATAGTAAAGACTGTTCCTGACTTAGGGTGGTTTTACACAAGATATTTCAACTTAAAATGATACCAAACAATATGCATTTAGTAGAAATCATACTTCAAATTTTGAATTTTGATCTTTTCTCTGGCTAGTGATATACAGTACCTATATTTCTCACAATGCTGGAAATGGCAAACAACTGAAACTCTCTAATGTAGTATGAAATTAATTTCGACTTACCACACATTCAATTATGATGTAACCCTCATCGTAACTTGAGGAGCATTTGTATTTGTCTTTCTCTGTCTGGC
>NW_005340375.1:0-893 GCF_000412655.1 Myotis brandtii | reverse complement strand
GTTTTGAGTTCTCAACCCTAAAGTTAAACTGCCTCTATTTGCTGACCTGAGAAATCAGCAGCCACCCGACTCAGGGAACGTGTGGAGAGCTCTTTCCCAAAGCCAAGTTCTCATACCTCGAGAAGATGGGGGAAGTTCAGAGACAAAGGATAGTGGACACATGGAAGATAGGAGATGGTGTTAAGAGCCAGATTTCACCAGGGGACACCAAAGACTGATTGGAAAACAAAACTTCCAGGACACAAGTAATCAACTGATGTCAAAGGACCAGAATCTAAATTCAGTACACAACCACACACAGAGAAAGGGACCCTGAGTGTCTTGGGACTCAAGAAGTCTCATGTATGCACATTATTACTGAGTCAAAAAGGCCAGTCCTTGGTAGGGAGATTCTTGACCAAATAGCAAGAGAACCTCTAAATGTCCCAATCAGGACACCAGGAGCAAAACGTTAGTCTGACAAAGTCATTTACTGGTGACAAGGGACATTACACACCAGAGGAACCATGGGGTATGGCACCAAGAAAGGAACAGTTGTAATATGATTTTGGGGAAGGGTGGCAATAGGTGAAACTGATAGGAAACAGTATTTTGATAAGTTAAAGCAAACAGGGCTGCATGTAAAGGGGTAACATCAGGTCTCGATGCCAAAGTAGACTTTTCTTAGAAACTGTAAGGTAGGATACATGTGGAATATTATATCCCAAACCCTCTTACCTGATCTGCAGCTGGCTTGGCCACCCAGGCAGCTGCTCTGTGACAAACTGAATTAGATCCTGCAGGCAAGAGCGAAAGGTTTTGTTCTCACTGAAATGATTTCAAAAGCAAAGTTTCTGATAAACTGTGATTTTTAGGGAACAAAATTTCTCAGAAGCAAAGCAATAGTCTTGCTA
>NW_005340374.1:0-203 GCF_000412655.1 Myotis brandtii | reverse complement strand
TGCTGGGGCATTGCTGGCAGTAACAGCAGCCAAAAAAAGACCAGTCTGGTTCTAGCCATTTTGGCTCAGTGGATAGAGCATCAGCCTGTGGACTGAAGGGTCCCAGGTTCAATTCTGGTTAAGGGCACATACCTTGGTTATGGGCTCGATCCCCACTAGGGGGCAAGCAGGAGGCAACCGGTCAATTATTCTCTCTCATCATT
>NW_005340373.1:0-527 GCF_000412655.1 Myotis brandtii | reverse complement strand
GCACACAATGCCATATACAAATGCTATATTACAGAATTGTACATTTGAAACCTACACAATTTAATTAACCAATGTCACCCCAATAAATTCATTTAAATAGAGCTTTAAAAATGAAAACAAAATGTCATCAAAGAATAGTCTATGCAAGTTCTCAAGGAGTTAACCTACATCATGGTTAGCATCTGTGTTCCATCACAAAGGTTTGGTGCTTTGAACCCCTTTGCTAGTACAGAGGCCAGGAACAGTCCTAGCATAGTCCTTGATATTTATAAAATATGTCTGCACATGATGGAAGATGTAATTGCAAATAAAGGAACTATTCTTTTTGTTGGAGAAAAGATTTTTTGACAATGTGATTTTACTCATAACTTCACTCCAAATATTCACAGGATTTTAAAACAAGGAGTTGACCTTAAATATAGCGTCCCCTCTACTTCCAGCGCGGTGGGCAAATTTCTCAGCATCTGTCTGTCTTCGCAGTTTCATGTTTTAAAAAATGGCAGAAATGACTACTGAAGGCTCATTGT
>NW_005340372.1:0-201 GCF_000412655.1 Myotis brandtii | reverse complement strand
TTCCTTCTGGATACTGTGGGCTTTTCTTGTTGCTCTCCTTATAATTCTTTAAGTTGCAAGGTTAGATAATTTATTACCATTTTTCTTGTTTTTTGAGTTATGCCTGTAGAGCTATGAACTTCCCTCTCAGGATTATTTTCATTGTGTCCCATAGATTTTGGATTTTTTGTTTTCATTGTCATTTGTTTCCAGGATGCTTTT
>NW_005340371.1:0-365 GCF_000412655.1 Myotis brandtii | reverse complement strand
TCCAGAATGACCCCATCAGTCTACCACAGGGTGTCATCCCTGCTGCCTACAACAAAATCCCATGTGGTTACTTTAAGTCTCTGAGTTTGTAAGGCCTGCCGTGCATGTGCATGCCCCCCCCCTGAGCTTGTCAGGTTTAGCCCCTTTTTTGTCCACACAAGATGTATTTTACATTCGAAAATCAACCACTAATTCATCAACCGGCTGAAATGGAAAACTAAACCAAACCATCCTTTCTCTAGAATGATGCAGAGCAAGGAAAGTGTTTGATAAGTAACACCCATTCTTGATTTAAAAAAAAAATACCAAAACTAAAAAAAATAAATTAAAAATTAAAAAACACCAAAACTATCAGCCATTAGTGC
>NW_005340370.1:0-728 GCF_000412655.1 Myotis brandtii | reverse complement strand
CCCCTTTGGATAGTATTAACATTATCCAGTCCCTTGTTTCCCCCTTTTATTTATAACCTAAAGAAACATATTACTGCCCTGGCCAGTTTTCTCAGTGGTTAGATATCTGCCTGTGCACCTGAGGGTCACAGGTTCAATTCTCAGTCAAGGGCACATACTTGGGTTGCAGATTCCATCCCCGCCCCAGTCAGGGCATGTGCAGGAGGAAACCAATTGACGTGTCTCATCTCTAAACAATCAATGGAAAAAATATCCTAAAGTGAGGATTAAGACAAAATAAATAAAAGAAACAAAAAAGAAACATATTCATGTTATTGGCATTCTAGTCTTAATATGATTTAGCATATCTTTCTCCTCATCTCTGGTAGACAAAAATAGCTCAATCTCCCAGGGGCCATATCTGTGTCAGCACACACTTCCCTTCCATTTGTAGTAACTGACCTGGCCCCAGGGATGGGCACATGGTGCAGGCGGTGAGGCATAGTTCCTCACTTCCCTGGACCCAAGGATTGAGCACAGAGTCAGGGCAATCAGAGTCCTTGCCTGAGTCGGGAGGAAAGAAGCTCTAGCTTAGGATATGTAAGCCCAGAGCTACCAGGATCCATGCTTCTCCTGCTAGAATGACTGAATTCAACATTCAACATTTAATATCCTTTTTGGGTACATAAACCAATAAATTACTTTCCCTCTACTGCAACATGACTTTGTTTCCTCTTAATTTGGTTTGG
>NW_005340369.1:0-2439 GCF_000412655.1 Myotis brandtii | reverse complement strand
TCTCTCCCATTCTTCTTCGGATTCTCTCATTCTCTTACTCTTCCTTTCATTCTCTTTCCCACCTCTGGTTGCCTCTCCTCCCACCCTCCTCCTGTTGCTTTCCTTACTATCCCTCTTTAAAGATTACAAAATGGAAAGGAAACATATTTATTAGTGCTTGTCATCGTTTGTGTTCTAGTTTTTATTTAATAGCAGGTGAACATCTATTTTTTTTAATGAGAGGAAATACCTAAACAAGCTGCTTTTGCATGTGTCCCTCAGCTGATTGTTGTCTCAGTATTCTGTGGCTTTGAGAGAAAACAAAGGTTCTCCAAGTCTAGGGCTCTGCTTAGAAGGTTACCAGGGAAACAATAGATTCTCTGATCAGTTTATATTGGAAAGAATTTTTTAAAATCTCCCTGCTGTTTAAATAAAAGAGAAAAGAAAGAGAAAAACACAATCCATTATTTACTAAATTAGATTGTTAATCCAAAAGGGACAGAGCTGTTATTGCAGTGAAAATAGTGATTTTAGTTTCATTATACAGAACTTATCTCTCTTGGTGGTACCCTGGAGCTGACATCAATCTTTCCACTAGGTTAGTTTCGTAATGTTCCCCTGTTGCACATTTACTTTGTGAATCTGAAAGTAAAGTTTCAGAACACATCTTACTCTTCATAGACCAAGTCCAAAGCCCTTCTCATAATTCGTATTATCCTGTCAAATGATTACAATCCCTTTTGGCATTTAATGTCAACAGAGAAAGTTACGCAGCATTTGGTAAGCATTCTAATGCTAATTACTCCCTTTTGTATCCAAGAACATAGTCTCCTGCCACCTAGTGTCTTAATAAAAGATTGCAGGAAATGATCCATTCAGTCAAGGTCTCCCGGCTCCCTCTGAACTCATTGGACTCCTAGGGTTTACGTTCAGAGTCTTCTCTCTGGGAGAGGCTACGAGACCTGAGCAGCAGAATCCCATCTGTCACAGCCGGGTGAAGTCCCTCTGGTCTATATGTGAGAATATCCAAAGGAGTGCTCTTTCTCCGAACTTTATGGGGGAGCAAAGGATGGTTGAAAATAGCTGAAACATACCCAAACCATGACATGAAAAGTACATACAGTACATACACTTAATGTTATATTATTACCTCAGCGATAATTACAGGTAGTGATTGCACTGACATTTTAATTTAACATTTCACAAATGTTTAAGTGTAATATGCGCTGGGCACCATGCCAGGAACTGAGAATGAGGCAGTGAGTGTCAGATGAGGGTCCTGCCCTCACAAAACTTATGTTCTTTGGAGGAAGATGGATGACAAACAAAACAAGATAACTCCATATTGGGATATATATTATAAAGGAAATAAACAGGACCATGAAATAAACTTATTGGAGAAGATGGCTTTGTTTAAGGTGGTCAGGGAAAGCACTTCTGAGAAAGTGGCATTGAGTGGGACTCAAACAATAAGAAGATGCCATTATAAAAGTAGCTGGTGAAAGTTGCAGAGGGGTCAGCAAGTGCAAAGGCCTGGAAGAAGAAAGGGACATGATGTGTGCAAGGGCCAGAAAAAGGGGCACTATAATTCAAGTGTGATGAGTGGGAGGTAGAATGGTGTCTGTTCTTAGACATTGCCGATTTAGGACATGAAACAAATAAACTTGTCCTCTGAGATTTAAATTTTCAAATCAATGCATAATGGACTATGTATTTATTGGGACTCTTTAAGCCAAACCAAATTAAGAGGAAACAAAGTCATGTTGCAGGAGAGGGAAAATAATTTATTGGTTTATGTACCCAGAAAGGCTATTAAATGTTGTATGTTGAATTCAATCATTCTAGCAGGAGAAGCATGGATCCTGGTAGCTCTGGGCTTACATATCCTAAGCTAGAGCTTCTTTCCTCCCGACTCAGGCAAGGACTCTGATTGCCCTGACTCTGTGCTCAATCCTTGGGTCCAGGGAAGTGAGGAACTATGCCTCACCGCCTGCACCATGTGCCCATCCCTGGGGCCAGGTCAGTTACTACAAATGGAAGGGAAGTGTGTGCTGACACAGATATGGCCCCTGGGAGATTGAGCTATTTTTGTCTACCAGAGATGAGGAGAAAGATATGCTAAATCATATTAAGACTAGAATGCCAATAACATGAATATGTTTCTTTTTTGTTTCTTTTATTTATTTTGTCTTAATCCTCACTTTAGGATATTTTTTCCATTGATTGTTTAGAGATGAGACACGTCAATTGGTTTCCTCCTGCACATGCCCTGACTGGGGCGGGGATGGAATCTGCAACCCAAGTATGTGCCCTTGACTGAGAATTGAACCTGTGACCCTCAGGTGCACAGGCAGATATCTAACCACTGAGAAAACTGGCCAGGGCAGTAATATGTTTCTTTAGGTTATAAATAAAAGGGGGAAACAAGGGACTGGATAATGTTAATACTATCCAAAGGGG
>NW_005340368.1:0-562 GCF_000412655.1 Myotis brandtii | reverse complement strand
CCGGCTGGTCAGTCTTTACTGGACACACTGCCTCCCAGGGAGGGGCTGGCTGTAAGCCCATTTTCCAGAGGGAGACGGGGCAGGAGGGGCAGAGAGGACTCCTGCAGGCAGCCCAGCCTTGAGTCCAAGCTCTTAAACACGAGGAAAGGGAAGGGGCATCCTGTCACCCCCAGTTCTCCACCCAGTGCTGGGCAAGCCCCCAGGGAGAGCCTGCTTTTCTGGCACATGCGTCTGGTCCCCCACCCCAGACAGGAGGGAGATGCCAAGAGAAAGGAGCAGAGCAGGGATGAGAAGTCATGCCAGGGCTACGAGGGTGTCTCGAGAGGCAAAAGGGAAAAGGAAGCCGAGTCGGGCAGCGTCAGGCCTGGGACAGGAAGGCAGCTGCTGGAACAAAGCCTTGGGCATGGGTTTGGGGAAGCAGAGTGGGAGGTGGGGCTGCCGGGGGGTCCAGAGCAGAGACCAAGGCCTCAGTCACTCACAGGGCCTGTGGGCATCAGCAGGGGAGGTTGCTGCCACGTTGCCCACCAGGCTCTGGAATTCTCCTGCCTCCTGCCAGATGGGC
>NW_005340367.1:0-1296 GCF_000412655.1 Myotis brandtii | reverse complement strand
TAAAGTCCCCAAAGAACTCAGGCAGCTTTTGGAGATGTGTGTTCTAATAAAGTTCTTTACATCTTGATGTAGCCTGGAGCCTCCCCAGGTCCCTAAGAAGCCAAGGAGTCCGATAGACTCTCAGTAACATCTGAATGTCAGTCCTCTAGGATCACCGGGGAAAGTTCAGGGTTACTTCACCATGGGATATTTAGCTTATATTCCTTCTAAATTCTTTTTATTCTTTTTGCTTTCCTTTCAGAGCATGAGTGACATACAAGACACTCTTGTCTTATCAACTCTAACTGAAATAGCATTTAAAACAAAACAAATAAACTATTTGTAAAAGAAAGAACCCAAAGCTCTCATAGACAAGAAATGGGAGAAGAGTAGAACTAGAGAACTACTGACAGTAAAACATTCCACACTCCCCTAGAAATCAAGACAAGCACTGCTCTCAGCATTGTTGATTACCTGCTAAATCACCATGTGTTTCCAATGCACATGCCAAGCTCTCTGTTCGGCCTGCTCCTCCTTTTTCATCACAAACATTTCCCCCTCAATTACTTGTTCCCACAAATTACCCAGTCATTTTTAGAATTTAAAGAATGAAAAACCATGAATATTTTTTACAATTTCTGTAAAATGAAATTTCTTTGCAAGCTTCCTCTCTTTGCTCCAATATTTGGAACAAATGCAAGTTTGTGGTAAGATATCCAAGCTTCCGCATAGCTGGAGTTTGCCTGGTGAAGCCAGTGAATTTCTACAAGATGTTACTGGGGAATAGTCCCATAGCATCTTAAAAGGATACACACTTCCGTCTTTACCTGTAGGACAGCAATTTCAAAAAAGTATCCTCCACCTCATCTAGAAGGGAGTGTCAGGTATGAGGTTCAGAACAGACCAGGACGAAGATGGGTGTTTCTTCTGCAGCTGATCTACCAGCCTCAGTTTCAATCTCACCCAGCATCAGGGTACATCACCTCTAACACAACTACATGTATGAAGGGAAGTGAGAAGAACCAATACCGAAATAATAAAAGTGTCTCCCAAGGTAAGTTACTCTCCTCTACAATGATGGCAGATGTGTCCCAAAGAGATGAGGGTTGAATTATCTGATCTACATCCTTTGGCCTGATAGTAGTAACTTAGCTTCATTATGAAGTAAGAACCCTCAAACTCAACACACCAACTGAACTAAAATCATGTGTATCTATATCCAAAAGAATTGAAAGCAGGGACTTGAACAGACACTCTATAGCCATGCTCATAGCAGCATTATTCTCAATAAAGAGGTGGAAGCAACCCAAGTGTCCA
>NW_005340366.1:0-333 GCF_000412655.1 Myotis brandtii | reverse complement strand
GGGGCAGGGCCGGCCAGCCAACTGCCCATGGCCCCTCACCCTGGCCAGCCCGGCCTGATAGGCCCTGATCAGGGCAGGCCAGCCAGACCCCACCCGTGCACGAATTCATGCACTGGGCCTCTACTATTGTAATAATTATGTCTGATACCAGGTTGGTCCTAAACGAATCAGGTGAATCACTTCATAAATTATATAAATGTCTAATCATTATGCTGTACACCTGAAACTAATATACAATAATATTGAATGTTAACGGCAATGGAAAAATTTTTAAAAATTGTTTTTAATTTTAGTAATATATTTTATTTTGTTTTATTTAACCCACTGTATCCA
>NW_005340365.1:0-509 GCF_000412655.1 Myotis brandtii | reverse complement strand
AAAAATCAATAAAATATATTTTTAAAAAAATAATAAGGACTTTCTAACACTGCCAGCGTGTACCGCCAGACCTTAGAAACCTTGTCCTACAGATATTTCTAGATGTTGCTGCGATCGGTATCCAGACAAGGTACAAATGCTGCGTTTAGTTTTTATGTTTAGCCAGTTCCTTACAATCTTAGGTTCAACCTTCCACTTCTTTTACCCTCACAATGTATGGATTGCAAACGTGGCGACGCGTGTCCTACAGGAGTCTGCACTTTCTGTGTTTGCAGATTGGCTCCCCGGGGGTGAACAGGGGCCTCTGTCGGCTGTGTCTGCTGTAAACCGATGAGCCTACAGATTCCATGACAGTAGTTTTGGTTGCTTGGTTGGTTGGTGTCGGACAAGAATAGCTCCTACGTGGTCTGGTGTTCTTTCTATTGCGTCCCGCCCACGGAAGCACACCAGGCCCGTTCGTCCGTCTTAGAATGCTGAGGTTGGTAGGGTTTTCACGCGCTGTGGCACTT
>NW_005340364.1:0-952 GCF_000412655.1 Myotis brandtii | reverse complement strand
GGTTTTCTGGAATTTATATGAATTTCTATGAGACAGAAACTATAAATTGCACTTGTGTACTTTCTCTCCTCTGCAATATGTATGTTAAAAAAGGAATAGGAACAAATGAAGACTTTCAAAAAAATATATCCTGTTTTCTGTGTGGTCTGAAATAAGAGTTTAGATTAGTGTAATAATGGTTTATAATTTTACTTTTGGATTTTAAGTATGCTTTAACTTTATTTCTTCTAAGTCTTTGAAAACCGTTACTCACATGTTGTCAGATACTTTTTTTTGCTCCCTCCTTCAATAGCAACGGATAAACCACCATCCTCAACTTTACTGCTGAAGAGCTGCCTTACTCTGCTCTGCACTTGTACTTGTGCCCCTTCAGCCTGGTCCACACAGCAGCCAGAGCACATCACACCTTCCTCACAACACTTCATGGCCCCTCATCGCTCTTAGGTTACCGTGCCTGTGAGACCCTGCGTGGCCCGGCACCGTGGGCCCTTCTAGTCTTAGCTCCCATCACTCGCACCTTTCCTTTCAGTGCCTGACTGTGCCACTCCTCCTTCCTGCAGGGAATTCACCTGCTGTTTCCTGGGCCCGACATGTTCTTCCACATGTCTTCTCACCGTCAGGGCCTTCTCCTCTGTAGGTCTTAGCTTCAGTGACACCTTGCCAGAGAGGCCTTCTTGGGACTTCATCATTATTTTCTATCACTGATCTCCATTGATTCCCTTCACAGCTCTTACCACTATTTAAAATTACATATTTGTTTATTGCTAGTCTCCGCCAATAGATTTTAAGTTTCACAACGGCAACAATTATATCTGTTGTAGTTCCCTGAGTAGAATTAGCACCTACCCTAATATGTGGTCTAAAGGAGTAGTGATGTAATTACTCTGTTGAATAAATGAGCCTGGATTCTTTTGGCAGCATAAAAACTAAACTCATTGTGTTTCCCCTGCAA
>NW_005340363.1:0-826 GCF_000412655.1 Myotis brandtii | reverse complement strand
ACTCCATCTTGTCCCATTTATTTAACTGACATTAACTAATTTTCAAAGTGGGCAAATTCAGAAACTTGGGCAAAATGTAACCATAGAACCAACTCACAATGGCTATCCTGCTGTTTAATGAGCTTTTTAGAGACAAAAACCGAACTGCAAGTCATGCAGCTGAAGCATGCATAGAGAAGAGAACTTTGACACTTTGACCTCCAGCTGCACCCGGAACCAAAGTCTCCTTCCACCACTCCCACCCCCCACCCCTCACACAACCAAAAAACCAGGAGATAATGGAACTTGAACCCTGGAACCCTTTCAGAAGCAAAGGGTCGATTTTCTAAGAAGATCCAGTGTTGATGCCCCTTAATATAAATAGCCAAGCTCCAATTAAAACTTGCCCACCAGTGCTTCCACAAACCTGTTCCCCCTGCACCCATGAAAAACATCCCCAAACCCTGGATGAGCTTACTGTTCTCCTGGGTGTCTCCATTCATACTAAAATAGCCAGTCCTTTCTCCACTACAGTTCTGGGTGTTTAGTGTTTGCCTCTGCTAAGCTGGGTAGACAAACTCTTTCTGTTGGGCAGACAACTCTTTCTGTTGGGTAACAAAGATGGCAGTAGTTGTAAGTGTAAGTCCAGGAAACAGAAAGTCAGGTGACTCAAAGTAGTTTTAGGAAAGCATCTGCCCAGTTCTCCCGTCTAGAGAAGAAAGAGAAAGCAGAGGACACGGTTCCCTCTGCTGTGAGAGATGGAGCATCTTTAGCCGGTAAAGACTTTGGCTCTTGCTTCCTTTTCTGCATGCAGTTAGTTGCCTTGAATATATTGGGAAGTTGGGAC
>NW_005340362.1:0-236 GCF_000412655.1 Myotis brandtii | reverse complement strand
GTGTTAGCCTTTGAGTTTGACATGCTTGTTCTACATCTATTGCTTAACTTTTTTTTAAAGAGAAAAACAATGTTAATTTCCAGAGAAAGACCAAAGGGAAAATAGTTTGGGTAAAGCAGTTGAGCCAGCAAAGATTAGTTTTAGATCAGATATCATTCTCACTCCAATAAACTGAAACTTTAAGAAAAAAAGAAGAAGAAAAAATATAGACCCTTAAAGATAATTCTTTGGCTAAG
>NW_005340361.1:0-204 GCF_000412655.1 Myotis brandtii | reverse complement strand
AGAGAAACATCACTCAGTTGCCTCCTGTATGGGCCCTGACTGGGGATTGAACCCACTTTTTGGTGTATGGGACAATGCTCCAACTAACTGAGCCACCCAGTCAGGGCTCTGCTGAGTGTCTACATAGCATCCTTTTTTCAAGAAGCTCAAAGTACATGTGAAGATAACATATCACTAAACTTCATACATTTTATGTGAAGAAGG
>NW_005340360.1:0-708 GCF_000412655.1 Myotis brandtii | reverse complement strand
GCCTTTATAATTATTCAAAGTGTGTGTATACAGTTTTTAAGGGGACACCCTATATGTGCTTATTCCCCCAATAAATAAATCCACGATGACTGAAAAATCCAATTCCCATTCCATCCTCAAGCTTCCTCTCTATTATTTTAGAACCCCGATCTTCAGTAGTGTTCACAATAGTCTCTCTGAGTACATGGCATGTGAGTTGAGACCTGAATAATGACAAGGGGCCCTCAATGGGAAGTTGTGGGGAAAGGGAGTCCTAGCAGCAACCCTTTGGCTGAGAGCTTTGTTCTAAAACTTGGAGAGGAAATGTTCTCTTGGGCACCCCTCATCCTCTTCAAACGAGGTTTAAGGAACCTCCTTGAACCAATCCTTTCAGAGAATGAAATTTTTCTTTTTTCAGGCGCCAGTGAGATTAAGCTGCTGGTAGTTCTTAGGCCAGGACATAGAAAAACCAGGGAGAAGAATAAAGGGCAGGAAAGGGATAGCAACACAAAGACTTGCACAGGATAGAAATGACCACTGTACTGAGTGAGATGATCTCATATTATGGGCGGGGGTGGATGCAGGCTGGACTTCCTCTTCCTCCTAAATAAATAAGGATTAAAAAAAAATTTTTTTATTGACAGTTGAGTCTCCTACAGATATAGTATGGAAGTAGGTTTATTTACAATTTATAACCTGAGGTATGTCATTTGTTCCATTTGAACAACA
>NW_005340359.1:0-295 GCF_000412655.1 Myotis brandtii | reverse complement strand
TACTCTTCTTAAGGAACAGCATAGTACCAGACAAATTTAAGAAATTCAAGTACATTATTTTTTTTTAAAAAAAAAAGTTCAACTACTGCCTCATGAAACATATCTGAGATTACAGCTCTGTAGCACCTCCTGGAAAGAATTTGCTGTTAGAAATGCATGTTGCCACAGTGAAACAGACCCCTTTACTTCCCTCAAAGGGCAGATGGGCCTATGTGAATCTGATAGCCAAAGGATGCTGCCAGCAGACTGTCACCCCCATGGCACCGCTTAGTTTTCAAATGCTCTGGTGTCTGGG
>NW_005340358.1:0-209 GCF_000412655.1 Myotis brandtii | reverse complement strand
GGCATGTGCCCTGACCCAGAATTGAACCAGCAACCTTCCAGTGCACGGAATGTCGTCCAACCAACTGAGCCACACCTGCCAGGGCCAGGCTACAACTTTGAAAAATCCTAAACTTGTAGCTTCAAATCCTCTCTGAAACATTTCCTATGAAAAAACATCTGAGGCTCTTGGAAAATAATGTCTCACAGAGCACACTTTTCCTGGGTCTT
>NW_005340357.1:0-1243 GCF_000412655.1 Myotis brandtii | reverse complement strand
ATTGGGGCACATACTCACTTGATGTATTCAGATGAAAAGCAGTAATTTTGGTTCCTACTGTCTCACATAGAAAATTAAAAAAACAAAAACTACTGCATATTCATCCATCCCTCACCAATATCCCGGCTCAGTCTATGTTGAAGTGAAAGAAGAGCGTGAAGTGTTTTAACTTTTTTTTTTTTGCTTATATACGGAAGTATTTAGTGAACTTATTCATAAGTGACTTGACTTTAAGATACTCACATAGCTTAGGCATTTGAGTCCTATTTGTAACAATATATTTACAGAACAGAAGAAAACAAAATAGAAGAAATATTAATACAATATTCAGTGACAGAATTGATATAGCTTTATATGTAACACCATGTGTACATTCTTTATATGTTGAGAATAACAGGAAACTACTAACCAAATATTTCAAAGTCGATGTTCTCTCTTAGGTCATATATTTTGGCAAGAGAAAGAATGATTGCTGTGATTGCATTATAAGATATATACATGTATTTGTAAAACAGTCTCCGAAGGAAGACAATGGGTTGCTATGAGGGTGAAATTTAAAGCATGAATTTATGCAAGCCATTCAATAAAATCCACATATTGGCAGTCTACTTTTGAGTATCAACTATTTCAAAAGTTGGGTACTATCTTAATATCAATGGTAAAGCATTCGAAATTTTAAATGTTAACAATTATATTGCCACATTTTTTTGAATTTATAAATGCATATTTATTCCATAGTTATAAATATTTATAAAATCACACATATAGTACATTTAAAACACTAAAGGTATTCATTAGTATCAAATGTATTCTAAAGGATGTTGGCTAGGTTAAATATTATATTTAAAAGATCTTAAACAGCCTGGCCAGTGTGGTTCAGTGGTTGAGCTCCAACCTATGAACCAGGAGGCCATAGTTTGATTCCCTGACAAAGGCATATGCCTGGGTTGTGAACTCCATCCCCAGTGTGGGGTGTGCAGGAGGCAGCCGATCAATGATTCTCATCATTGGTATTTCTATTCCCCTCTCCCTCTCCCTTCCTCTCTCTGAAATCAATAAAAATAGATTTTTTAAAAACATCCTATATAATGAATAATATATGTCATCTATGATTGTTCTCAAGTGTACAATTATATTAGATATTAATATAATTTTAATATAATCTGGTCTAGGGAAATAACTATATAATTAAGATATATTATTAACAAGAAGAGTAATAGGAATAGTTATTTCTAACACATAA
>NW_005340356.1:0-464 GCF_000412655.1 Myotis brandtii | reverse complement strand
GGGGAGGAATCACCTCATAAGTTATATAAATGTCAAACAACTCTGCTGTACACCTGAAACTAATATAATACTGAATGTTGACTGTAATTTTAATTTTTTTTAAATAAAAAGAACATCATACTCTTTGTGAGCCTCTAAATGATTGAGGATTTGGGAATTTGTGACTTATATTTCATCACAACTAAGTTCAGAAATGGAGATGGAAAGTAATTAGCAAGTAGATGTATTACAATTTTTTTCTGAACCACTTGCACACTTCATCTCCAGCATTCCTGCCACACTGCCTCTCACTGCTCTGCACACATGCTCAGTTTTTTGGAATCCTGATTTCGTACAAGCCTTGAGACACCCTCCCACTTTATCTTTTTTTTTTAAATATGTTTTCACTGATTTTTTTTAGAGAGAGAAGGAGAGAAAAACATTGATGGGAGAGAGAAACATTGATCAGCTGCCTCCTGCATGCC
>NW_005340355.1:0-205 GCF_000412655.1 Myotis brandtii | reverse complement strand
AGGGCAGTTGGGGGCAACTGGGCCAGCAGGGGAGGGCCTCTGTGGAGGACCAGGCCTGTAGGGGAGGGCAGTTAGGGGTGACCTGGCCGGCAGGGGAGGGCCGTTGTGGGGGACCAGGCTGGCAGGAGAGAGCCGTTGGGGGCGATTGGGCTGGCAGGGAACAGTTGACGTCAATCAGGCCGGCAGGGGAGCGGTTAGGGGGTGA
>NW_005340354.1:0-317 GCF_000412655.1 Myotis brandtii | reverse complement strand
AGTTGCAGATATATTATATTAATAATTGTATTTTTTAGTTTGTTTTTTTAAGTATAGTTGGTATCCAATCTTATATTGGCTATATCAGTTTCAGGTGTACAGTATAATGATTCAACATTTTTATACTTTACAATGTGATCATCCCCCTAATTCTAGTAATTGTCTATTAGCATGCAAACTTATCACAATATTATGGACTAAATTCCACTTCCTGTTTGCACCCATCCTCTGGTAACCATCCCTTTGGACTCTTTTTCTATGAGTCCATTTTTATTTTGTTTTGTTTGTTTTATTTTGTTTTTATATTTCACATGTAA
>NW_005340353.1:0-523 GCF_000412655.1 Myotis brandtii | reverse complement strand
AATACTCTATAGCATTTATCATGATTTTTTAGTTAATGATTTTGGTACTGATGTGTTTAATATTTGTCATCTGCTCCTAAAGAGCCCACCCTGCAAGGGCAGGGACTTTGCCTCATTCCAACTAGGACAGTTTCCTAAACTCAGTAGGCACTCAAAAATGTTTCATTGCATGAAAACATCAATGATTAGGTATCTTATGATGTGTACACATTGTCAAAAACACACATCTTAAACAGACACATACTCTAGCTTGGAGTGAAGGGAAAAAAGCTTCTTGATTCCAAATCTGAATCTTGACAGAAGATCAAGAAGATCAGAAGAGTGAGCCCTTCGGGAATGGAGAACAGTATGAATAAAAGGCCACGTTGGTAGAATTGTAGGCAGTTCAGAATGGTTTTGAGCAGGGGTGAGAATGAAAAGATCAGCAGAGTTCTCCTCATAAGGAGCCTTTAATGTCATGCAAAAGAACTTGGAATGGTTTCTGCGTTTGGTGGGAGGATTTTTAAGTGTTTAAGTAGGGCAT
>NW_005340352.1:0-621 GCF_000412655.1 Myotis brandtii | reverse complement strand
TGGTTCTCTCTCATCATTGATGTTTCTGTCTCTCCCTGCCTCTCCCTTCCTCTCTGAAATCTCTGCTGTTCGGTCTAATGAGCATATTAGCTCTTTATTGTATAGGATATTTTAAAAACTCTTATTTCTTTGGACTCCACCACATTTTTATCTCTACAATATGTAGTCATTTGTTCCAGGTTTCCACTCAGGGAATGGTTGTGTGACTGGGTCCCGAAGTAATTGGTAGCCAAGTTTTCATACATAGGCGTGTAAGCATGTGTGTTTTGAGATTATTTTACTTCCCAATCTACCATGTGACCTAGTAAATTTCTAAAATGTGCTACCTTTTGCATATTTTATTTTAGAAGACAAAGCAGGCGATTTCCTACCCAATGTTCTGAATTCAAGAGGATTGTTGCGGAAGTAGTGGGGTTCTGATTGTTATTCTCCCACCACAGAGTCTTCTGAGCTTAGAAGAAATGGTACCGGTACTTCTGTGGACTTTAGAATCATTCCCAACCATAAAGTGAATGGATGTTTAGAAAAATTGGTTTTTAAAAAACACTTTTTTTTTTTAAGGCAGTCACACTTTTTAAGGCCAAGGCATAACATTCTTCTTCGTGATATGTTTTGGCTTTC
>NW_005340351.1:0-1222 GCF_000412655.1 Myotis brandtii | reverse complement strand
GACCCACAGGTTGAGAACCGCTGGTCTAGGGCAAGAGAAACTTTCTTCCCAGAATTTCTTGTGTTTATTGTTAATGGATGGATATTCTTTTATGTGTACACTCAGCAGAGCTGCCCAATGAAGGATAATATCTAAGTAAATTTTAGAAATAATCCCAGTAAACACTTTCCCTATTATTGTTTTAATATATGTGATGAATAAAATAAAAAGATAGAAAAAGAGTATTTCAGTTTCTTCTTCAAATTTTATGTCAGACCATTTCAAGATAGAATTGAGAAGTAATATAAAGTTTAATAAAGAATCCGCTACAAGGGGGGGCGAAGGAGAAGGAACTTCCAGGCACCGGGCAGCTGTGCAAGCTCAAAGCTTCTCACTGATTTTTTACTGGCCCTTTGACATTTCTGGGTAAATAAGCAAGTTATTTAGAAGAAAAATATGAACTTCACCCACATCAAGCTCTCAGGATTGTTTACTCAGAATCATTTTCTCAACATAAAAACAAAGATCACTTACCCTGCATAGTTGAAACAGCCTGCAAAGATTCAGGATAAAGGATTTAATGGATCATCTCAAAAATTCTAGTACTTAACATATGATCACTTGCTGATCATTAAAAACTTCATCATAATGAAGAGCTTTACCAGAATCACTTTAGACTTAACATTCTTGCTTAGTTTTCATTTCTGGCACTACCTTTGCAATCTTCTCTATTTTTTTCTTCTTCCATAGAAAGTATGCATCACGGTTCAAAGATTTCTCTATCCTAAAGAAGTAATCACTTGCAAAGGAGGAATATATCCCACATCATTAGAACAAATGGGCAGTGTCCCAGTCTCTTAAGCAGAACTGGCTACATCATTTTGGGGGCCAAGTCGAAAGTGAAAACAGGGTGCCTACTGTTCAGAAGTTATGAAGACGTTCAGCAGGCGGCCTCAGAGCATGAACCCAAGTGCAGAGCCTGACGGTGCAGTGCCCTGTGCAGCTGGCTCGTCCACACGGCCAGCTCTGCTCCCTGAGAACAGTGGACGGCAAGCTCTTGGCAAATGGGAAGGGTGGAGCCACTAAGCTGAGAAGTAGCTTCCCAAGACTGTTAAACAAAGACCTATGTTATTTTACATCAAATATGTCTCCTCTTTTGTACCCAGACCACACACATCTATCATTTCTTAATGTGCTTGTGCTCTATATTTTATTTCCCCCACCATTTTAAAAGTTCTCACCT
>NW_005340350.1:0-275 GCF_000412655.1 Myotis brandtii | reverse complement strand
AATGGCGGTCTCTGGATGGCAAATTCTTCCAGACCCCCCTTCCCCCAGTTCAATGGTCCTCAGAACACGCCAGACTCATCCTTTAAGCTCTGTCCAGGACGTTGTGGCAGGAAATGACATGTCCACTTTTCAAATCTGTCTTTGTTTTAATAATGAAAGTTTTAGGGCATTAGTCTGTGAGTCGAGTTTTCAATGGAGATTTTAGTTTCTATTTTATAGTGCCAAAATAAGAAAAAGGTAAATAAAACATATCAAAGAGGGAGGAATGGCCCTGC
>NW_005340349.1:0-512 GCF_000412655.1 Myotis brandtii | reverse complement strand
AAATATGGTAAATAGTACTGCTGGGTTGATTGATAACCCTCCATAATTATTACCAGGAAAATATGTTGATTCCCAGAAGCTAAGTTTGATTTAGTGCAGTAAGTGCACCCCCTTGACAGTGGCTTTGAAGTGTTTCAGAAGCAAGGTCTGTGCTGAAGACATTATCAGGTCTAGAGCCCTGGCCGTATACTTTTAAGGGGTTTAAGACCTGTGCAGGGTGGCTTTAGGGTAGATCTTGCAAGGTGAAATATTGATTAAAATTGGCAGAGTTTGTGAAATAGTAGATTTGGATTGGAAGGCATAGCAAGAAGAGGATCTTCAAGTGCCTTCTGATGAATAAGTTATGTTAGTAATTCACTGTGATATTGTGGGGGTTCAGAATGAGTCACCCTAAGATGTGACTTTGTGATAAGATGATTGTTTTGAGCTAAAGGCAACTTTAGTCTCTGGCTCAAGAGAAACTTCCGGCCTTCCCGTAACTACCTAGAAGAATTTGAATTAATAATAATTAT
>NW_005340348.1:0-678 GCF_000412655.1 Myotis brandtii | reverse complement strand
GTGTGTGTGTGTGTGTGTGTGTGTGTGTGTTTCATTAGTTTGGAAGAAAATGAAGTGTTTGAAAAATAAATTTTAATGGCTAAGCAAACCCTATTTATTTAAACAATATTTTTGCATAATTACTTGCACCATTCTACTCAGTGACTTTGCTGTATTGTACCCATAGTTTTATTTTGTTTTGCGATTCTGGTGATCATGCTTTTGTTGTGTCTGTCATTTCTGGTGAATCATTTGTTAACTTCTTTGTTGGGCTGGTTGCAGGGCTTCAATGAAGTCTTCTCTTTGGGGTGCCACCATAATCTACAGAGTTGAGTCTTTTATTTGCTGCAACAAACATTTTCTGAGCTACTACATTCTAAGCTCTGAACCAGTGTCAGGGAGACAGGAATAAACAATGCAGTCTCTTCCCTGAAGATGTTCATGGTTTATGAGGATAGTTCTCCAGTGTGTCCCAGGGATGGAGACCACTATTCCTCATGCGCATTGAAAACACCTTGAAGTATTGATATGGTGCACTAAGATAAAGCAAATGCTATAAGATTTTATGATAAACCAGATATGATGTTATATTAGAGTCTAGTATAGACACGTGTGTAGGTACCAAAGGCTTAAGAAAGAATGTGTGTGTGTGGGGGGGGAAGAGCTGAAAAATCTAAACATGGGGATAATCCTACATGT
>NW_005340347.1:0-303 GCF_000412655.1 Myotis brandtii | reverse complement strand
GTGGAAGGCAGGGATACAAAGAAATAAATGAGTGAGTGAATTAATAAAACCAGATTGGGGTAGTTGCCCCAACCAACTATAAGTGTGGGCTGCAAAATGAGGTGATTATTCAATTCTCTGCACTCAAGTTCCTTCCCTCCCAAAAAGAGGGAGAAAGATTGAGAAAATAGGTTCTTTGTCCAAGATCACAAGAACTCAGCCTTCCTAATCAAGTCTTGCTCTCTCTGCCCAATATAGCCTCATTCAACATGTGGTTGACCTGCAGGGTCTTCAGAGAGTTCTGGTTCCTGGCTAAGTAGAAAA
>NW_005340346.1:0-832 GCF_000412655.1 Myotis brandtii | reverse complement strand
AATAATGGCAGTGTTTAACAAATATCTTACAGAATTTCTAAATATATAATAATTGAGTCTGTGAGCTGGTTTGAGTAGGTCCTAGGACCCCACTGAACTTGAGGACCTGGGATGAAGTCAGGACTAGTAACTAGGTCTCTCACTTCACTCCATATAACACATTCAGGGAAAGATAATTCACAGTGTAATTACAGGGTGGTGTATCTTGACCTTCAGCGATGATCCATAAAAGAGGCCTCTAAGTGATTTTAGATGATGTTCTGAAAACACTAGATTAGTGTATTTTAGTGGCCCAGAATTTAAGGAAGTTTTGTTGAGTGTCACAAGGAAGGATAGTCAAAGAAAATAAATGTTATATTCAGATCTTAATAAAAAACATTCTGTATTGCAAACCAGAACACTTAAATACCTAGTGGGGTAGATAAAATTCAGACGAGGACTGGGAAGGGCTTGACGAAGATGGTGAACCAAGAAGGGGATTACGACAGACCAGACTAAAAAGATTAGGATGCATAGCCAGAAGTGTGGAGACAGCTTAAAAACCCCATAAAAATCAGGAAGGGGCTGGTGGGTGAACTCAGCCTTGTTCTGTAGGGCCAGCCCTGGATGGGGGGTAAGAGATGAATTTTGATAATTGAGAGGAGAGGGTAATTATATAGCAGCACTTGTGGTGAGAGATGAATAGGAGTATTTTTTAAAAAAGGTTGTAAATAATAGGTATGGATGCCTGATCTATCACAGATTAAAAGCTTTTTGAGGGCAGGGCCTTTTTCCTCATTCCTGACTGTGCTTCGCCCAGTGTCGTCAGCTGGTAGTGTTCAGTGTAACTTCG
>NW_005340345.1:0-525 GCF_000412655.1 Myotis brandtii | reverse complement strand
AGGCAGGTGAGTGATTAGGAGCCAGTGGTGCAGGATTGTTCAAGGGATGTCCGACTGCTGGTTTAGGCCTGATCCCCCGAGAAGCGGGCCTAAGCCAGCAGGTAGACATCCCCCAAGGGCTCCCAGACTGGGAGAGGGCACAGGCTGGGCTGAGGTACGCCCCCCCCCAAGTACACAAATTTTTGTGCACCAGGCCTCTAGTTAAAAATAATAGTTATCAGTCATTCACACTGTCATCTCAATTGTTGACTTGTGTTCCAAATGGAGAGAAGTTCATGTTTTCTAATGGAGACAAGGAGCAACCTTCCAAGTCCCATTAAAATGCCAACTCCTCCAAGGGTGGGAGTAGTAGCAGTTAAGTAGAGAGATTGGAGTTAAGTAACTTTGGAACATACCTCACTTTCTCCTTCTTGATTTAACCCAACATGTTACATCAGAATAGTCTAGAATGACCCTGGTCATGTCATTGATCCTCCTTTAAACATAAACCAAAATACACAAATATATTACATAATACACAAATAT
>NW_005340344.1:0-212 GCF_000412655.1 Myotis brandtii | reverse complement strand
ACCACTGACTCAGAACGTCACCAGACTCCACCACCAAAACGGTTGCAGCCGCTCCCGTGGCGGCTTCGCCTGCGCCACAGCAAGTGCAGAGCTGCCACAGGAATGAGAAGCCCTACAGTCCGTCTAGGAGATGCGTAGTTAACAGGTTGTTAATTCTAAGACAGCAGGAGCCGTTCCACAGAGGAGACGCAGGCAGCAATTTCAAAACTCGT
>NW_005340343.1:0-269 GCF_000412655.1 Myotis brandtii | reverse complement strand
CAACGAAAACACGGGTGTGTGTGAGGTAAAGGTGACTACTGCAGTCATGTTAGTGAGGACTCAGCGAGGAGGCCGCAGGGACGCCCCTCCTGTCCTTAGCAGCGTGATCATCTTTGGTGGGAACGTCGGCATTCTAGGCAGAGAGGACCTCGTATTTCCTTCCAGCGACACGCTTCCTCTCGCAGGACACTGCCGCCTGGATGAGTACGCGCTGCTTTTCTAGGACGTAACGTCACTGTTGGTGCTGTGTGTTGGTGGTTGGTTGGTTG
>NW_005340342.1:0-276 GCF_000412655.1 Myotis brandtii | reverse complement strand
TAAAAGACCTGTACTCAGAAAATTATAAAACACTGAAAAAATAAATTGAAGAAGATACAAATAAATGAAAGTATATACCATGCTCATGGAGAGGAAGAATTAACATTGTTAAAATGTAAATACTACCCAAAGCAATCTATAGATTCAACATAATTCCTATCAAAATGCCAATAGAGACTTTACAGTCTAGAACAAATAATCTAAAATTTATATGGAACCACAAAAAAGTCTGATAGCAGTCTTGAAAAAGAAGAACAAAGTTGGAGGCATCACACT
>NW_005340341.1:0-813 GCF_000412655.1 Myotis brandtii | reverse complement strand
GTGGGATAGGTGGTTTGGGGTGACTCCCTTTAAGGCCCTCCTTACCACCAGCGCATGAGTGTAACCTGCTGGTTTCTGCAGAAATCAAAGCCACTCAATCTGCCCTCTGCCCTCATCACTAATCCAGGTGGCATTTAAGCCCGTGTCCTCCCTGGCCCGCTGGGCCCTCCGGGCAGCTGCTCCAGCTCCCATCAATGCCAGGGCCTGGCTCAGGTTACCCGGGCCTTCTTCCCCAACTTGGCTCCCTCCCAAGAAGTGCTCTGATTGAAATATTCTATTACCGATCCACCAGGCACTCTCTGACCCCTATCTGTCTTTGAGGCCATTCCAAATCTCTGTGCCTACACGGAAGCCCCTTTAAGAGCACCTAACGAACTGTTCTTCCAATGCTTCCAAAAAAATCTGAGCACCAGTGAAAATCTCTCAATACGGACACACAGTGAAAAAGGGGGTGTGGACGCTGCCAGGTTAAAAATGGCGCTTCTGCACTGCTCCTCTGGGCATACGAAGAGGTGGCCTAAGTCCGCGGGCTGGAGAGAAACCTGAGCCCCCACGATGGGGTCAGTGATCTTGTTACCTTTTAACCCTCTTCGCTGAGGTTCCACTAGCTAAGCAGTACTTACTAATAGCAATCCCCAAAGCCCGGGCTAGCAAGGTGGGGGCGCGGTTGGGAAGTCAAGGAAGGGAAACAGAAAAGGGGAATTAAGTCCACTTTGGGGGGAGAGTACATCTTCCATGCTACGCATCTGTATCCAAGTCATGTTGATTCATCTTGGTCTAAGTCTGTCAGCATTTTCTTTAATATATATATAG
>NW_005340340.1:0-1444 GCF_000412655.1 Myotis brandtii | reverse complement strand
AGATACAGGATCTGCGCGCCCACATGTGCACCGACGACCCGGACGCGCCCAAGGCCGAGCCCAAGCCCGAGGAAGAGCCCACGCCCGAGCCTGAGGACTAGGAGGCCGCCGGGCCCTAGTCTTGAGCGTGACTTTCCCCGATATGGCCTTCCATCCGCCCCGTCCCTTCCTGACCCGGTCCAGCTAATACCACCGGTCCCTTTGGGGGCAGAATGGATCCTAAACCCGGGCTGATCCAGCCAGGCTTTGGGTCACTTTCCCCACTAGAGGGGCCAGCAGGACACGCAGACCTGGCTAACCCATCTGTCACTCACACCGCCACTTACCTGGAGTGGGCCTCCCCATTACACCGAAACTTCGCTCCTTTGCGACCCTTGTGAGGAAAATGCAGAAATCTGTCTACCTCAGCTCTTTATGGGGGGGTGAGAAATAGGAGGATGGATCTTGGAAAGCTTTGGCTCCACTAGGTCACTGCGGTGCCTGACTTTGGCCCCCCACCAGCCCCTCTACTGAGGGCACCTCCTAAGTGATCATTCCAACAGCAGCACCTGCACCTTCGTCTGGGCACCGCCCACAGGAAAGGCTGGCAGGGTTCTCCCAGGCAGCTCCACCGGCTCTCCCACTCCCCCTGCTCCCAGGACCTGTTCCAGCAGGACATGCCCTTTAGGTTGGAAAAGTCGGTGCTGCCAGGGGGCTGAACAGTTCTGTTTTAATCAAAGCCCCGTTTACCAGTAGCTCTGGACCCACTGCTGTCCTTACCCACCATCCTCCCCGCTGGCCTTTCACGGGGCCCGACCTGTTCTCCTACATGGGCAACAGTCATGACCCCACCTTCCATCCAAACCTGCTCTTCAGAACACTCAGGGATTCCCTCTCCCTTTCTGCCTTTGGACTGGTCCCCCAGTCCCCCTCACCCTCCTTCATGCAAAGGCTTCCTCCACGGGACCACTGGCCCCTCCGCCCTAAGCTCCCCACCCCCATCCCAAGGGAATATTCCCCCAGGCAGTGTAACCTGCCTGACCTACTCCCTGCCAACCCAATGAACCACTGCAGGGGGTGTGCGTGAGCTCTGCCGCTTCCGAATGCTATTTTTTTAGACTGTAAATGTTTTATAATTAAAGGAGCTCCGAGGTAATGGGGGCATCTCAGTGTGTCCGAGAGCCATGGTGCATGCGTCCGAGAGCCATGGTGCGTGCCGGTAAAAAGGACACAAGGGTCATTACAATTAGGAAAAGCTGGGAGGTTCCAACGGGAAGGGGCCACAGGACCCTCCTATGCATCCTTTCCCAGACGGGAACCAGGGTCTACGGGCAGCAAAGGGACCTGCCCCAGGCCGGCAGTCTATGAGGGACAGCCCCTGGCTTTCTCTAGGAAGGGGAATTGGTTGGACTAAAGGAGGAATGAGGAAGGAATGAGGAAGCTGCCTTGGTAAGGAGCAGGGAGA
>NW_005340339.1:0-509 GCF_000412655.1 Myotis brandtii | reverse complement strand
ACATGTATCCTTTCCAATGAAGCTTTGGCCTCATTGTCGTGTTCCATTTAGCCTCTGACTCAAACCATCAATCCAGGGCCAAATATCATTTTAGATGACCTTACATTAAAGACACCAATTGTTGTTATGATAATCTTAGCATGTTGGAAACTTGACATTGTGTGCTTCAGAGGAGAGTGAACTCTCCTCCACTTGACTTTTTTTTTTTTTAGGAAATGTCAGGCTACTTTTAGGGCCAGTGAAATATATTAATGTATGAACAATAATAGAGGGAAATAGGCCCATGATCTTGAAACGATGTACGCAATAAGTAGGCTCTTCAAATGAATCATCCCAGGAAATAGTGTTATTTCAGGCCATTGCTGATCTACATTTGCTTTAAGCTACATATTTCAACATTGCTGATGTCTACAAATGCACTGCGTAAGCTATAGCTCTTACATCTGTCTCATCTCACTTTCCCCTTCCGCCTCAGTTCTAAGGCATGCCATACATTTCACTCCAAATGT
>NW_005340338.1:0-781 GCF_000412655.1 Myotis brandtii | reverse complement strand
AATAACAGTTAGAAGTCAAATCTTCATCTCAAAATTTTCAAAGTAACTCTCTGGAAACATTTCATCTAAAATTTGTGAACTCCATGAGCACAGGGAAGTGCCTCTTTTGTGTAACTATCCCAGAGCACTGGTGCTGGGCTGGTTCTCAGTGGCCTTTAGTGATTGCTTATTGCACAAATGAAAGGTAGGGATAGCATGGAAATCACTCTTTTCCTAATGACCAGGAATAGTGCCATCCTTGGCTCTGGTTGGTCTATTTCAGGCATAAGACAGAACCAACGTAGTTAAAACAAATCAAATAGGTAACTCAGGAGAGAAAGAGCTGAAAATGTTGGGCATTTATTCTCTGTTTGAGGTGTTCTCTTGCATAAATTCTTTTATGAAACATTTTGGAGTTATTTTCTTGCCAAATCTGCCAGTAAAAAGAGATTTTGTAGAATTCACAAATTGCTGGGAATTTGCGGAGTGAGTAGCTGTTTGAAATGTCTGGGGGACAGCGAGTAAGCTTCCGAAGGCGAGAAAAAGTTTAAGAAGAAGCGGTGCTGGGGAAATGCCTTGTTTTATTTCAGGCTGATGAGGCGGCTGTGTTCCAAGGCACACTCAGATGGCATCCTGTTGCAGTATTTAATGCTGACTGTCTCATTTCTGATGCCGAGGAGATTGTCAAAGAAGTTAGAACTTTCTGTCAGTGTGAGAACAAGTAGCTAAATCGTGTGTGAAGGTGACAGTGAACTTCTATGTTGTCTGCATACCCCACCCAATCCCTGCGTCAGGAAAGCTC
>NW_005340337.1:0-206 GCF_000412655.1 Myotis brandtii | reverse complement strand
CATGGCAACCAGGCTGGCAGGTTGGAACAGAGCCTCAAATGTGAGAGGTCCCGACTGGCGTGGCTCAGTGGTTGAGCGTCAACCTGTGAACCAGGAGGTCACCTGTTCAATTCCCAGTCAGGACACATGCTCAGGTTTCAGGCTTGATCCCCAGTGTGGGTGGTGCAGCAGGCAGCCAATCAATGATTCTCTCTCGTCATTGATGT
>NW_005340336.1:0-241 GCF_000412655.1 Myotis brandtii | reverse complement strand
GAATTAAAATATATTATTTGTAAACTAGTGGCCCCGTGCACGAATCAGTGCATGAGTAGCTCTGCCGCTTGCCTCAGCTGATCGCCCAGCCCACCGCTCGTACCTCTCTGCTGCACTGTAGCTCGCTGCCTGGCCCTCCTGTAGCTCTCCGCCACTTGTAGCTCGCTGCCCCACCCTCCTGCTGATCCGGTCATTACTCGGCCAGGTGTAACGACCATTTGCATATTACCTCTTTATTATA
>NW_005340335.1:0-869 GCF_000412655.1 Myotis brandtii | reverse complement strand
CAAGCCTGCAACCTGGGCTTGTGCTCAGACTGGGAATTGAACCATGATTTCTGGTTCATAGGTAGGTGCTCAACCACTGAGCTACACCAGTTGGGCCATATCTTACTCTTAAACATATGAAAGAGGACAGGTAAGGTCAACAGATATTGGGAGAAAGTTTCTGGCTGAAAGAGACAAAATCAAAAATAATCTGCAAAACAGAACTCTCAGGAAACAATAATAAAGGAAGTAGAAGAACACCTTAAAAAAAGTGTTCACCTCTATAATAATATTCTCAGAGAAATAACCAAAGATATTGTATTTATGAAACAAAATAGGAATCTAAAAATAAATAAAGCAATAAAAGAAAAGAAAAGAGGCTTTAGATATAAAACAATTAAAATGAAAATTGTATTGTCGGTAAAGATGAAGTTAAGGATATCTCTCTGGAATTAGAACAAAAAGATAGAGATAGAAAATAGAATAGAGAACTAAGAAAATTAAAAGACCAATTATGGAGATTCAACAACTAGCTCCAGAAAGAAAGAAAACAGAAAATGGAGGGAATGAAATTATCAAAGAAATTGTACAAAGACAGTTTTCACTATTTTTAAAGATATGTCTCCATGTTGAAAGGCACTAGCAACTCCCCACAACAAATTAACATATACAAATTTTATGAGGAGAAGAATATTACCTAGGATACACTGTTGCCTGTTCTTATAAAGGCCAAAATAATAGTGGTGGGAACATGATAGAAATGTATTTCTCTCTTCTTTTTCAGTCCAAACACAAGCAGCATAACTACTCCATGGTATTTAGAATTCAAGCTTCTTTTATCTTGTTGTGCTGTCATTCTTAATATATGGTTTTCTCCTTTGGTTTAAGAT
>NW_005340334.1:0-1224 GCF_000412655.1 Myotis brandtii | reverse complement strand
AAAAAGGTGGCTGTGCATATTCCCTAAAACAAAGCGAGAAAACGACATACTCCCTGCAGAGATAAACATCCTAAGTCAACTGAATTCTCTGTGGTGAAAAAGTCCAATGCCTGAAAAGGCACCCTGCACTCTGGTCTACACAGTGGGCCAGGGTCCTTGTAAGAAAAGACGTGCCTAGATTTTCACCAAGGTTTTCCCAGGGGACACAGCAGAACTGTGCAGTTCACCTCAAAGTTGCAGGGGAGAATTAACGGCTGGGCACGGCAAACACCCCTTTCTCAGAGAAACGGGGCTCCTCAGAACAGCTGAGCACGCTATGAGAAACCCCCCACCCCATCAAAACCACCGGATGGACCCAACCAGATCTAAGCCAAAACCAGCCACCCTCCGCCCAACTCAAACACAAGACCACATTCTATACTCTGTCTTGTACCAAACCAAAAAAAAAAAAGAAAAAAGCAACAGCTTTCCAACTGTTCCCAACAGAGGCTTCCAGTACTCCGTTCCTCTCACCAAGATTGCTCCTTCCCGGTGTCCTCGGCTCTGCCTTTGCAGAACTGGGTGAGCTTACCTGGTTCTTCCTTTGCAGAACCAGGCCCCCGCTTACACCCCTTTCCCTCTGACATTTGGTGCTAAGCCCCGCCCCCTGGGCAGCCCCGACTCCTCTTGCCCAGGGGACCGCTTTGCAGACTTTCCCCCTCTCCTCATCCCTCTCCTGAACTCTTCTTTCCTGCCCTTCCTCCTCCATCCTCTCCTCCATCCTTTCCCACCGGATGGCTCGGGTCTCCCCTCCGCCCCCAAACTCCTCGCTGTGGGGAAGTGACTTGTCCTAAGTTACCCAGATCAGACAGTCACTGGTAGACACTCAAGTTCCCATCTCCCCAACCCACCTTTTCGCTGTCCAGCTCTACCTTTGCACTTTTGCACACACCGCCCGCTCCCCCATCCAGCAATGCACCCGACACACAATTTGATTCACGTATCACTTAACTTCTCCAAAGGACAAAGACACGACCCTTCCCGCCCAGAATTCTCCAAGAGAGGAGCATGGATACTAAGTAAACCGCGAACAAAAAATCACCGGGGATGAAAGCGCTGCTTAGCGTTTCCAAACGTGTCCCCACAAGAACAGGGAATCTTGCGCGCGGGTATAGGTGCTCAGCCGCGTAGTAGGTGCTCAGCCCCCCGTCGGGCAGAACCGAGGAGCCGGCGGGCGAATGAATG
>NW_005340333.1:0-523 GCF_000412655.1 Myotis brandtii | reverse complement strand
ATTCAGATACCACCTTGGATGACGAGAAGCTGGAAATCGCCACTGTATTCTCTTACAGGCCATACAAGAATTGCCTGTTCCGTGGGAGAGCAGTATTTTGTTTTGGTTCTGAGGGGACCCATCTGAACACTCCTCATACAAGCACAGAGCACGTTTCCATCCCACACTACCTAGTGCTTTTTGGAGAAAATGACAAGTAGCTTAGCCTGAAGGCTGGTGCCATCTTTGAGGTGTTACCTGAATCACGCCGTTGGCCCGCACGGGCTCCGACCACCGCAGCAGCAAGGCCCGGCCGCCCGCCCTCTGCTCCACCGTGAAGTTGCTCAGTCCACTTGGGGAAGATTCCGGGGTCTGGACCAGAGTCCAGGGGCTGGACACCTCTCCTGCCTCGTTGGCGGCCACGACACCAACGTGATACGCTGTGAAGGGTTCTAACCCGAACAGGTGGGCCTGATGGCTTGTTCCCTGTAAGAAAATGGACAGGTGGGTTTGCTCTTACAAACGGCTAAGGACAGCTGGGAAG
>NW_005340332.1:0-413 GCF_000412655.1 Myotis brandtii | reverse complement strand
ACAGTGCCCGCACTCAACACCTCCACTCCCTGAGTGTTGTTGGCTGGGAGGGGGTGTTATAAGAGGGGCCCAATGGGTGGCCAGAGAGGGTGGACTCATGCAGATGGGTGTCAAAGATTTAGAAAGGATCAGAGAGGAGACAGTCGGACAGCTGTGGGTTCAAGTCCCCAATCTGCCACTCTCTAGATGCGGGACCTGCTGAACCTCTGTCCTCAATTGCCTTGCCTATGAAAGGTTGTTTTAATACAGCCTTGCAAGATAGCTTTGAGAATTGAATGAGTTGGGCGGTTGTCTTTGTTCTGTTCTTTCCCAGTTATACCCGTGGTTTGTAGCATCGTGCCTGGCCCCTGGGAAGCAGTTGGTAAGTGGTCCCTGTTGATATTAATGACCACAGGTCTGACTGTACGAACGCC
>NW_005340331.1:0-200 GCF_000412655.1 Myotis brandtii | reverse complement strand
AGGGGAGAACTAATTAAAATAACATTAACAACAATAATAATGACCTTTTTAAAAGAGTTTACTGTATTTG
Organism: Myotis brandtii; assembly: GCF_000412655.1. Classification (NCBI taxonomy): domain Eukaryota; kingdom Metazoa; phylum Chordata; class Mammalia; order Chiroptera; family Vespertilionidae; genus Myotis; species Myotis brandtii. Next base: position 130 of record NW_005340331.1, on the reverse strand, counting down.
TGCATGTTAAGAGATTTTACCTAATTATTTCCTTGTACAACACTCTTCTGTGATTCTTTCTTTTCTATTTTAATGATAATAATAATGAGACCTAGGTTAAGCATATTGCCCAAGTTTATGTAGCTAACAA
>NW_005340330.1:0-372 GCF_000412655.1 Myotis brandtii | reverse complement strand
TCTATAGCCAGTGTAAATTCTTTCAAAACAACTTACATCTTTTTCCCCAAAATCATAATGCATAAAAAGCGTTCCTCGAATCCAGGATAGCAGACAGCAACTCCACTTAAAGTTGCTGCTGGTGGTTTAGACTTCATGCCCCAGGACAGGTCCTTTATGGTCCAATAAACCTTTTCTTTTAAAAAGCTTTTAGCCTTAAGTTATTTGTTTAAGAGTGCTTAGGAGACAAAGCCTCCCAGCAAACACAGCAGAGGTCTTCACCTCAAGATATTTTCTAGATTTTGCATCTTTTGAGCTGAAAGAGGAGAAAAGTAAGCAAAACACCTCTGATAGGCGAAACTTACGGGACTGAGGACAGAAGAGATCTGTCAG
>NW_005340329.1:0-540 GCF_000412655.1 Myotis brandtii | reverse complement strand
CTCCACGGTCAGTTTGCTGACGGGGTTGGGGGCTGAGGAGGGGACAGGAGAGGGAATCAGCCGTGGACTCTGGGGCCACATGTCCAGGCCTTCCTTCCCCACTGGGCCCAGGAAGCCTGGGGCGGTGGCTAGACCCTCAAGTCCAAAATGGCAGCGGTGCCCGGCCGGCATGGCTCAGTGGTTGAGCGTCCACCTATGAACCAGGAGGTCACGGTTCCATTCCCGGTCAGGGCACATGCCAGGGTTTCGGCCTCCATCCCAGGTATGGGGTGTGCAGGAGGCAGCCAATGAATGCTTCTCTCTCATCATTGACGCTTCTATCTCTCTCCCCCTTTCTCTTCCTCTGTAAAATCAATAAAAACATATTTAAGAAAATAAAAATAAACATATCCTGGGGTGAGGATAAACAAACAAATGAGCCCTAGCCGGCTTGGCTCAGTGGATAGAGCATCAGCCATCATCGACCTGTGGACTGAAGGGTCGTGGATTCGAATCCAGTCAAGGGCATATGCTGGGTTTCGGGCTCCATCCCCAGTAGGG
>NW_005340328.1:0-876 GCF_000412655.1 Myotis brandtii | reverse complement strand
TCCATGAGCTCTCATTAAGTTAAAAATGGTTAATCTTATTTAAATATTTTCCATGTAATTTATGGTTAGGGGAGAAAATCAGAATCTACCTTTTGAAGAGAAAAAAATTACTCTAGAAAGGCATAAACTTGGTCTCAGCAACTCCCTCTGACTCTACTGCCAGGAGCATGTTTTGATCTTGAGAGCATGCCCAGAAGGTGTGCGTGTCTCAGTCTTTTCTTCTTCTAACCACCTCATTAGAAAACTATAGCTTTAGCCAGACATGACTTAAAGCCTGTGTGTGTACCTGTTTCCAGAGGCAAAAGGAAGGTGGGTTGAGTTGATTAATTCTGGGGAGCCGTTTAACATTTTTGTCAGATTTGGGGGGCCCAATATGATTTTGTGATATACTTAGCGTGAATACAAAAGGCTACACACAACACGCATCCCCCGTTTCTCCACTCGCACGCAATTGCTTTCCCCTTTGAGGCAGGGTCGGAGGCTACTTTCCAGCCGGGCCACCAGAATAGATTAATTTTGTCATTACCCTTTCTCAGTTTCTGCCTTTGACCAGACAAAAGAGGTTAATTGTGTGCCATTTCTCAGGAGAATGAGGTATCAGCATTTTAATTCCTGATATTTTATGAATTGTGGGCAGCTAATTAAAACTTAAAGATTAGAGGAGCTATTTTGGCTAAGAGGCCATTTGCAGGCTTGTGAAATGAAGAGAACAAAGGGTTGTCTTTTCTTTTTATTCCTACAGTTTAAATGAAACTTCATGCTGAAATAGAGCCTTCAATTGCTTTACACACTGAGTATTCGTTGTATTGATTTTAATTTTAATTTTGTCGCAAGTGTTGCAATATATGAAAGCAATTGAGGGGTTAATATTGGGAT
>NW_005340327.1:0-257 GCF_000412655.1 Myotis brandtii | reverse complement strand
GAGGGCCAAGGGGGTGGGTGAAGGGGAGGGAGGTGCCGGGACTGGTAGGAGCTTGGGTCTCTTTATCTGCGCGGAGGGAGGCCAGGGTTGGGCTTATTCTGGGAAGTGACACGTGGGTTTTTGTGTTTAAAGGCTGGTGCTGGGGCTGCGGGGCAGACGGCACTGGGGTTGGGAGACCTCAGCGGAGGTCACTGCAGCCATCTGGGCACGCAGCCTGGCCCTGTGGGAGCTGTGGGGTGAGGGGTGGGGGGTCAGGG
>NW_005340326.1:0-202 GCF_000412655.1 Myotis brandtii | reverse complement strand
ACGCTCTATCCACTGAGCCAAACCGGCTAGGGCGACCTCCACAGTTTTTAAGTGAATATGTTTTCTATGGAAGTAGAAATGCCTTTGAAGGAAGTCAGCGAGTCCAAAAGATCTTGAAAATCGAACATTTTATAAGAAAAGCTGGAATGATACAGTATACTGAGGTAGGTGAGGGTTATAAAATGAAAATGATATGTATGTG
>NW_005340325.1:0-286 GCF_000412655.1 Myotis brandtii | reverse complement strand
TTCCATTGTTTTTTAGAGAGAGTGGAAGGGAGAGGGACAGACACAGAGAAACATCGATGTGAGAGACATACATTGATTAGTTGCCTCTGGCACGCACCCCAACCAAGGCCAGGAATCAAGCCTACAGCTGAGGTATGTGCCCTTGACCAGAATCCAACCCAGGACCCTTCAGTCCGTGGGCCAACACTCTATTCACTGAGCCAACCCTGCTAGGGCCCAACACCTCTTTTTGAAATCAAGCTCAGGTACCAGGGGGCTGGTCGAGTCTGTAAACACAAACCTTATC
>NW_005340324.1:0-838 GCF_000412655.1 Myotis brandtii | reverse complement strand
CCCTCTTTATTAGAGAGGATTTGATTGGTCACTGATGTCAGCTATTTGTAATGGTGTAATTGTTTGCCTGGTAACTATGCAGCTGAAGCAATCCATGATGGGGGCAATAAGTAAAAGCTATTTTCAAACAGTATGCTTAGTCGCTGGGCATGTTCTTAATTGCAGGGACTCCAAGATACAAAGCACAATGTCCACCACATTAAATTTTCTATCTAAAAGTATATCATCATTGGAAAGTGATAAACAAGTAAGAATCCAAATTTCAGAATATCGTTTTGAAGGTCTGTATCTAGGACCACTCCAACAATTGTACTAGCTAGGGTCCAACTAGGAAGAAATAAACCATTTTATAACTTGAAAACACTGGCCATGCTAATAACTGAAAAGCTGCATAGCCAAACACAGAACTAGGAGACAATCAAGCATGTGACAACTAGGAATCACGAATGCTTCTAGTCTGAAGGAAAAGGGGAGAAGGAGAGCTAGCAGAGCTTAGGGACCAGAGTCATCACTGGAAGATAGAACCACAGCACCCCTGTCTGTCATGGGTGCTTCCAAAGATAAAGAATTATGTCCCAACTTCTCCCATCCGGTTCTCCAACCTTGGCCACTGCCTCTCGTCACCAATTCCATCCAGGAACCCTGTGCCAGAGGACTCTGGAGACACACACTGAAGTCTCCCAGCCCACTTGTCCTGCATCCACAGGAGAGCAAGAGATGGCTCTGAGGACAACTAGGCCAAGTCTCAGCAGGAAGTACCATAAGGGTATCTACATGTTAACGTTAGAATATCAATCACAAAAGAATGATTAAATGATTTAATGTTTCACACATCTAG
>NW_005340323.1:0-290 GCF_000412655.1 Myotis brandtii | reverse complement strand
AGTGAAAAGCCCTAGCTAGTGTGTCTTTTTCCAGGTTATTTTGGTGACAGGAGAAAATGGAAGTGACAGGAGGGAAGGGCTTAAAAACTGCTAAATTAGGGTAAGATATTGACAAGGATAAGAGAACTCAGCTGTCCAACAGCAAACATCTCTTCCTCATCTCTCAGCATCCTATAGGGTTTATTCTGGCATAATTTTGGGGGTGGAGGGGAGGGCAGAGAGGGGAGGTAGGACTTATCTGATATGCATGACCTTTGGAGTTGTCCACAGGCCATATGCTATCAACTAAT
>NW_005340322.1:0-266 GCF_000412655.1 Myotis brandtii | reverse complement strand
TCTGTTGACTAATGAGTTTGCCAACCACTGGCTAGGCAGTCAGCTTCGTGGGTGTGTCCTGTGAGGGGCTCACAAGGGCCCTACGCATGGTTACTGCTCTGTGTCACTGTCTTAAAATTCTTAATAATTTTTCAGCAAAGGGTCCTGTATTTTAATTTTGCATTGGACCCTGCAAATGGAAGAGCCAGTCCTGCGTCCAGGCCAGGCTGGGGCAGTCTTGGAGAGGACAGGCTTGGGGAACTTATTCCAACTACAATTGTGGACCC
>NW_005340321.1:0-836 GCF_000412655.1 Myotis brandtii | reverse complement strand
TCTCCCTTCCTCTTTGAAATCAATGAAAATATATATTATTTTTAAAAAGATAAAAGAAGGTGAGAAGTTGAGTCAGGAGGGTCCTCATTTTTCTCCCATCTGTGAGGTGTACCTTCGGATAGGTGGGGTGTAAAAGACATTCAGGTAGGTATAAGGAAACCCCAGACCAATGGGGCGATGGTGCTCACCCAGCACCCCCTACACAGACTGTAATTCCAGCCTTTAGAAGAAGCCCCTCATTTTGCTTAGAGCCACTTCCATATGCACGTGATCAGCATTTTTCTGGGGCGGAAACCTAGATGTCTACTCACTGAAGGGAATAGCATGGACATGGTTCTTATTATAAAATGTAAAATGTGCACATGGAAATAATCATTTAAATGAAAAGGTATAAAATAAAATATAAAAATCTCACTCCATGATTCCCAGTCCAGACCCACTCTTTACAGGTAACTGGTTTTCGTCTGCTTGTTTATAGGTTTTGTTTTCTGGTAGTCACGTAATTCAAATAACATGTTTATACTGTTTCCTGATTTATCCGCTCCAAGAACAGCCTACTGAATACTGCTTTGAACAGTAATAGATTTGACTCACTTATATTAAACTTTCTTCCAAATTTTAACATATTTTTATTTTTAGTTCTATTAGCTACATTTGTAACTTTAAAAATATAGTTCTTTTGATGCAGTAACATTAAACAATATTTCTCCCTCTGAGGAATATAAGGAAATAAGTGCTCTTATCCTTTCTATCTCTTTTCCCCTAACTTCCTTTTTTTTATTCCTCACCAGAAGATATGTTTATTGATTTTTAGAGAGAGAGGAAAAGAGAGAGAG
>NW_005340320.1:0-278 GCF_000412655.1 Myotis brandtii | reverse complement strand
CACAGTATATAAGACGGATGACCACAGAGCTGCCCTGTGTGTCACCGGGTTCCGGGGGTGGGAGGAACCGGAGACTGTGCCCACAGGGTCTCTTCCTCATCCTTCACCCCTCAGCATCAGTGGCCCCCAGAACTCAACCTGCAAACTGCTGAGCTGCTTCACTTCGCTCCCTTTGTGATAGACTGGAAAGTACTCTGGGTTAAGCATGCGCAGCCCTGGCCAATTACCAGCCTGATTCCAAGAGAAAAGTCCTTTAAATGGTCAGTCTGTTTCTTCTA
>NW_005340319.1:0-882 GCF_000412655.1 Myotis brandtii | reverse complement strand
ATGTGAGAGAGACACATGGACTGGTTGCCTCCCACACTCTCCCCAGCCAGGCCAGGGCTCAAACCTGCAGCCCAGGTAGCCACGCTGGCCAGGGCTGATTATGTTTTCCACTGTACAAGCTTTCTGAAAATCAGAACACTGTAATTCAATTTTTTAATTCATCATTTATTCTCCATGCTGTATTATTTCCATGCATTCTAATTTTGTCTACAGTTTTGCCATCTACAATCCATTTTCTATACTGTGGTTTGCGGTTAAAAACAAAACAAAACAGAAATCTCATCAGACCACTCCCTTGCTTAAAATCTTTTAAAGAAAAAAAGAAAAGAAATCAGATCACATCAAAAAATATTTTAAAGGATTTCTATTGCCCTCAGGATAAAGTTCAAATTCCTTAACTGGTTTACAAGCCACTACACTGACCTGACCCCACCCTCCCGCTTTATCTCTTACCATTCTTTATCTCACTTTATGCATCTGCCACAAACGGATATTTTTTTTCTCCCAGCCACCAAACATGCCGCCTTTTCTGGGACATTTTCCTTCAACAAACATTTATTGAACCCCTGCTCTACTGCCAGGCGCTATCCCTGAGCTCTCAGGCTCTGCCAGTCCAGGAAACACGGATAATGGACCTGCACACATCGTGACAACGTGAGAAAGGAATAAAGCACAAGCTGGGTCCAACACAAAACAGAGAGGCCGGTGGGCAACACTGGGGATCATGGGCACCGCTTACAGCCACAGCGCTAGGTGACCAGGGATCACCACACACTCCGCTGAGGGCCAGAGGACTTGCTTGTCCTGGGCGTCTGGGGGGAGAGAGCAGGGGAAGCAGCCAGCGTAGGAGAGAAAGGAGAAGCGGAGAAGCTTTAAGTAACC
>NW_005340318.1:0-267 GCF_000412655.1 Myotis brandtii | reverse complement strand
TAATACTTTCAACAATAAAGAATTTTTTTAAAAAAAGGAATAAACTATGTAATAGGGCAGAATCCATGTCAAACAATCGAGATAAGCCGCCCCTCTGGGTAAGGTTACGGTAACAAGGAAGCCAGCAGCTTAAACGCTCTCTCTGCACCGCCCCAGGCTCTCCGTGAAATGACGGGAAGAATAAAGAGCGACAGAAAGCAAGCTCAGGGGTTCCGTGCAGCCTCCAAACGTGGGGGAGCATCTGAGAGGTAACGCATCAGAGCAGGC
>NW_005340317.1:0-355 GCF_000412655.1 Myotis brandtii | reverse complement strand
TGGGAAAAATATTAAAAATTCTTAGAGTCCTTGTTGTATTGAAATAGCATATCATAATACATCCCTAAAATTTGAGCTGATGTGAATTTTTAAACAGTGCCAACTTAATGGTCAAAGCAATTCATTTGAATATGTTTGTGTAGCTATTTAGAGAGAGATGAATGGAGAGGGATAGAGGGATAGAAACATGGATCGGCTGCCTCCTGCATGCCTCCTACTGGGGGTGGAGCCCGAAAACCGGGCATGTGCCCGGACCAGGAATTGAACCAGTGCCCTGACCAGGAATTGGACCAGTGACCTCTTGGTCGATGCTCAACAACTGAGGCATACTGGCCAGGCAAAGCAATTCATTTGG
>NW_005340316.1:0-534 GCF_000412655.1 Myotis brandtii | reverse complement strand
GGTTAATAAAATTACACAGGTTTCAGGTATACAATTCCACAATACATCATCTGTTTATTGTATTGTGTGTTTACCTCACCAAGTCAAGTCTCCTTCCAGCATCATTTATCCCCCCTTTACCTTATATTATAACCCCACACTCCCTTCCCTCTGGTCCTCTGGTCAAGCTTATATTTTTAAATTATTGATTTATTTAGGTGATCTTGGTTGAGAACTATATAATTAAATTATTTATTTATCAGTTTGCAGAGTGGCTGAAAATTAAACCTTCAGGAACCTCAATTTATGTACTGAACATAAATATCTGACAATTTCTTCAATAAAGTTTTAGTATTGGGCCATTAGATTGGCTATTGTTCAATACCAAAATAATAGGGCTTACACAAGATAGAAATGTATTTCCTCCCTCATATAATAACCCAATTGTAAGCCACCAATAAGGCTCGATACAGCAGCAGAAGAAAGGTAAAAAGGATAAAGAAAGTCCTGGAAATTGGTCAGAACTTGTCCATTAGGGCTATACCTAGGTTGGGG
>NW_005340315.1:0-1225 GCF_000412655.1 Myotis brandtii | reverse complement strand
TGTCCCCCACCCACCCCCAAAACCTGCATTCAGGTATTTGACTATTGGTATTGACTTGATGTCCCCCTCCCCAAAGCCCCAGAGCAGGATGGGAGATGGAGGGACATGGAAGCATCACGAGCCTGTAGGAGAGGTTCCAGGAAGAGAGGCTGACATGCTCAGCGGGTAGACAATCACCCTCGCACTCACACATCTGTGCACAGACCTTCTTAATTGTTTTCAAAATGGGAGGAGGGATCCAGCCATTTCCCTTCCAACCTCCTCTCCTCCCTCCCTGCCGTGTGCAGAGCCCTTGTGCCTGAGGAAGCAGGGGTCAGAGGATGGGCGCCACAGGTGGCACGCCCAGCACACACACCACAGGTGGTGAAGAGGGGAGGGGTGTGGTGGGGCAGAGAGGGGGCTAGACGCGTTGGGAGGTTGGCTCCATGGAGCAAATGAGTAAATCTCTGCAAGACAATGGGCGCTGGGTCTCTCACTTGCAGAGATGGTGTTTTTAAGCTTGGAGGAAGGCAGGCTAGAAAGAAGTCTGAGGTGTTGCACTAGAAATGGGATAAGCTCATGGTTTTAAATATCAACAGAGAGATCCTGGGGCAGTATTCATATGTCTATACGTACTTTTATTTATATGTTCATATACACGAACATGTATTTCCTCGCTTTGTCCACAGAGAGGACCTAGAACACTGAGCACACTGAGCCCCCGATCTTGGTTTCTAAGTACCATTCTCCACTACAGAGAACTGGGGCCTCTGAAGAAATCACTGACAGCTGGGCTGGAGCAGGGAAAGTAAGTGATGAGCCCGAGACATCGGCTTGTGCCAGGAAGTCGGCAAATGCTCCAAGAATGATGGAGACATGTCAAAACACAGAAGCCAACTTGGGGAAACTCACAGGCCCCGGAGAATTCAAGCATTAAAGTAATGAGAGGAGCAGAGTAAAGCCCTCTGAATGGGATAGGAAGCCATGAGTCCGAGCTGATACAGATTAATGAGAGACTAAGTGAGTGGGGAGGAGGCGCTTCCTGATAGCAGGACTCCGGTTCACAATGTGGGAGGAAGGACGGACGCGTGTCATCACGGCCAGGCAGGCAGGAGGCGCGATGGATGCTGAGACTGGTGGGTGGAGGTTTGCTGAGGATCAGAATATTGGTGTACTATCAGAATCTTTCCACAAAGCGCTAACTGAATGCAAAAGAGAAGATGGCGTTCTGACAGTGGAGAAATCC
>NW_005340314.1:0-219 GCF_000412655.1 Myotis brandtii | reverse complement strand
GGAATTGAATTAGGAAATAGGAGCTTCTATTTTTTTTATTACACTCTTTGTACTTTAACACTTTTTACTTTGAGTTTGGGTTTTATAGTAAAAATACTTGTAATTGCATAAAAATAGTATAGTTTTGCTATAATGTGTCAGAACTATTTTTGAATTTTCTTTATAAAATATTTCTTAACCTAAGGAACATCTATAGGTACTAGAAATGCATTTGTGTTC
>NW_005340313.1:0-280 GCF_000412655.1 Myotis brandtii | reverse complement strand
CTCACACACACATTCATACACACACACACTCACACACGCACATTCACACACACTCAGATACACACTCTCACACACACATTCCACACACACTCACACACATACTAACACAGACTTACATAAACCCACTCACACACACACACTCACACACTCATACTCACACAAACTCACACTCACACACACGAATACACTCACACACTCATTCACACACTTACGCTCTCACTCCCACACACTCACTCTCACATGGGTATGTACAGTGGGGCCTTGACTTACGAGTGTCCCG
>NW_005340312.1:0-430 GCF_000412655.1 Myotis brandtii | reverse complement strand
TCTCAAGTACACTTACATCCTAAGTGCCTCTCTGGTCCTAGGCTCTTCCTAGCTCTGGGTGGGACCTGTGAGTCATTGGCTCTCTCTGGCTTCTCTAAGGAGATGTGTGTATTCATATTTTCTCAGTTTATTCAGAAAAAGGCTAGAATTTTCCAAATGAAACGTAAGTTAGGAAACTGGCAGGAAAGCCTAAGGATAACAGCTTACAGTGACAATTCATTAGGACCCTGACTGGCTACCTCAGTTGGTATTGTCCTAATATGCCAAGGTTGGGGATTCAAGGTTGGGGATCAGCCAATGAATTCATAAATAAGTGGAACAACAAACCAGATCTCTCCCTCCCTCCCTTTCTTCCTCTCTATCTAAAGTTGATAAATAAAAATTAAAAAGAAGAGGACATTTATTCTTTTTTAAAAATATATATTTTTAT
>NW_005340311.1:0-862 GCF_000412655.1 Myotis brandtii | reverse complement strand
CGATGCTCTATCCACTGAGCCAAACCGGTTAAGGCATTACTTTGTTTTTCTACCTCAGCTTCTATACCTTTGCCTCTCCAGTTTTAGTCTGATTACATTGACACCCTCTGCTCTCATTTTCTGCCTGTGTCTGCTTCCGACTGTGACAGTTGCTCCTCAGCCTGTTATTTTTTTCTCCTTTGAGCCTCAGTGGAACGACTCTCTGATAGGGATCTCTCACAACCCCCCTCTCACATTTCCCCCTTAATCTCTATTATGTATTTTTCTCTCTGTCTCCATGTGCGTTCCCTTGTTCCTTCCTGTGGGTGTTTATTTAATCCTGCCCCCTACCCCATGTTCTCTCTGCGATTCTCCACCGTCTCTTCGCCTATTCTTCTATCTCAGTGCGCTTCCCTGATTCTGACTTTTTCTCATTTTCCTCCAGGTCTCTGCCTATCAGTTCCTGTCAGTCTGTCTTTGTTTTGCACTGTAGCTGCTTGTCCTTTGTCTTTCTGCCCGTCTCCAACACCACATATTTCCTGCCTTCTTTTTCTGTCAATAAATCTTTTCACTGCCTGCCTCCTCCACCTTCCGCTCTTCTGCCTCTCAGCTCCCCTGACAAGCCCCCCTCATCTCTTTCCCCCTCTCTCTCCTCTCACTCTGCTCATCTCTCAGCTGCCACGGTTACCCCGTCTCTCCGGAGCCTGGTTGCTCCTCCTTGTCACTCACTCTCACTAAATCACTGCCTAGGCCCTATCTGTGCCTTCCACCCTTGGGGTTCCTTCCTGTCAGCCTTTCTTTATTTTTATCGTTCTCTTTGCTTATGAGCATTTTACCAATTCTCCGATTTTGGTTTATCTCAAGCTTCTATAACAGTCTTTCT
>NW_005340310.1:0-326 GCF_000412655.1 Myotis brandtii | reverse complement strand
TCACACCTGCTTTATCCACCTACTCATTTTGAAGTGGGTATTTCCTAGGCCTGGCATCTAGCAAGCTTTCTGCCAATTTCCTTCTCTTTTGAGCCCTCCTGATTTCTTGAACCCATGACTTCCTCTGACGTGGAAACAGACATTTAGATGAAAAAAGGAAAAGGGGGGTGGGGTATAAAGTTTTTGTCAAACGTACAGGTCTGAGAATATACTCTTATTAATACACAATTTGATAGTTGCTCTTGAGAATTCTGATGGTGTTTGAATCCCAATCTTTACACATGACATGATGCAACTCTCTGAAAGTTTTTGTGATTTTTTTTTTT
>NW_005340309.1:0-201 GCF_000412655.1 Myotis brandtii | reverse complement strand
CCAGGCAGCTGTGTGTGAACTCGCGTCCCACGCCCCGCGGCCTGGGTCCCGGCCTGGCCAGCTCTTAGAGGCAGACTCTGAGGACAGGAGACTCTTCTCCAGAAAAGTGCTCGCCGTGCTGCCGCCGCCCACCCCGGGGTGAGGTTTGAGAGCGGCTGATGGAGGACGGGCCTCATCCAGAACCGGGGGGCAGACAGGCCC
>NW_005340308.1:0-476 GCF_000412655.1 Myotis brandtii | reverse complement strand
TTCTCTGTAAGCAGAACTGATTTGTTTTATAAATAAACAGGAAAATGAAGGAGAGAGGGAGAGGTAATATTAGATTTTCTGATGAATGTTGTAGTCCCCCCTTATTCATTGCTTTGTTTTCTGACGTTTTATGCACATAGTCAACAACGGTCTGAAAACATTAAATGGAAAATTCTAGAAATAATCAATTCATGTTATAAATTGGTGCCTTTCTAAGTAGAGTGATGAAATGTCATACTGTCCTGATCCATCCTGCCTGGGATGTGAATCATCCCTTTGTCCAGAGTATCCTCACTGTATACACCACCACCCTCAGTCACTCAGTAGCCACCTCTGTTATCAGACTGACTGTCATAGAATCACAGTGCTTATGTTCAAGTAACATTTATTTGACTTACTAATGATCCTGAAGCACAAGAGTAGTGATGCTGGCAGTTCAGATTTGCCCAAGAGAGGTGGTATGTATGTATAGGGAA
>NW_005340307.1:0-493 GCF_000412655.1 Myotis brandtii | reverse complement strand
TTCAAGGCTCTCTCGTCCTAGTCTCCGCTCAGACAGTGTCTGCTGAGCGGGCCCTTGGCAGCCCTCGAAATGATTATGTTTCCCGCTCACTCATTTTCCCAGATAGTGTGTGACGCATATGAATTAGGCGCCAACTGCGCCTAAGGTACCACGTTAGGTGTCAGAGAGAAAATGGGAAGTAGCTAAGTACAGCTCTCATCTTCACAGATGGTCGGGCCTCTCACGGGCAATATTAGCCCAGGACACTTGACCAAACAGTGAGTCGGAATCCCTGGCCACGCACTGCATGGCCTTCTATTTTGCTCAGAGGTGCGTGTTGGAGCAGAGGGCCTCCTGAGCAGCGGTCGCCAACCTTTCGGACCTCCCGGACCACCAGTGGCCCAGGGACCGCCGGGTGGCGACCGCTGCGCTAGAGTTCGGGAATAATAATTCTTCCTCTGGAATGTAGTCTAAATATTACACATTTCTATTGTCATTGCTCGTCAACCTTTCC
>NW_005340306.1:0-258 GCF_000412655.1 Myotis brandtii | reverse complement strand
TCAATAAAAACATATTTAAAATGAGTTGGCCAGGCAGTCAGTCCATGCCTGGTTGTTCTTAGTCCACTCACAGACTAGCATTCATGACACATCCCTGTTTCTTCCGAGGCCCTGGGCCATTTATTCAGTGCAACCCTGAAAACTACCTGAAGTCTGAGTCATAAAATCCTGATCAAATCCGTTTGTTGGGGAAGACACACTATTGACGTAAAAATAAGTGAGTGTTGCAGCTGAGATGACTGATGACTGCCCTGTTTA
>NW_005340305.1:0-342 GCF_000412655.1 Myotis brandtii | reverse complement strand
ACACTTACTTTAGTCTATAAAACAAACTTAGTAGGTCAGTATTGTAACCTCCATTTTACAGTTGAAGAAACTGAGGCTCAAAGAGAATGAAAACTTGCCTGAGTTCACCTGGTTCGAGAGAGCTAGCCAAACCCGTTCTGCTTGCCTTCAATGTGTGTACTTTTCCCACAGTGCCTACCACAGCGTTGCCTAGGGATTGAGTGCCTATTATGTGCCATATAATTTCAACCTAAGTTTCCCACAATGCCCTCAAATGGTACTCTTGCCATGTAAGATAACTAAGATTCAGAGATATTAATTTATAATCTCAAAATTACCTTCCACCAGTGAGAACAGAGCTTC
>NW_005340304.1:0-245 GCF_000412655.1 Myotis brandtii | reverse complement strand
GAAACATCAATGATGAGAGAGAATTATTGCTGGGCTGCCTCCTGTGTGCCCCACACTGGGGTTCAAGCCTTCAACCCGGGCATGTGCCCCTGACCTGAATTGAACCAGGAACCCTTCAGTCCACAGGCCGAATCTCTGTCCCCTAAGCCAAATCAGCTAAGGCTATCCATTTAAATTTTAGACTAACCAAAGAACCCAGAAAAGAAGAGAAAATTATTTTGCCTCTACAATGTCATTTCCCTCAT
>NW_005340303.1:0-276 GCF_000412655.1 Myotis brandtii | reverse complement strand
CAGGCAATAACTAACTCTCTTCCATGGCCCCCAAGTTGCTGGACCCTGCCTACTTCCTCAGCCTTACAACACTTTCCCTCTCACTCATTATGTTCCCAACATACAGACCCCTTCAGTTCCTTAACCACATGATGCTCTTTCCCATCTCAATGCTTTGCACACAGTTCCTTCTTCTGGAAAACATGTCCCTGTCCTTCACAAGGCTGAATCCTTCCAATCTCTCAGGTCCTGGTTTTAACGTCAGCTCACCAGATGACACCCCCATAGCAGCTGCTG
>NW_005340302.1:0-1016 GCF_000412655.1 Myotis brandtii | reverse complement strand
CTTCCTTCCTTCCTTCCTTCCTTCCTTCCCTCTAGTGATGGCAAGGGCAGCCCTCTGTCCTTCCTCCCCTGATCCGCTGTCCTCTGAGGAGGAGGAAGATAGTGCCTGTGCTGGGATATCCAGAGCCTGACATATTGTTCCTCCTTCAAGAAACTCCCATTTACCCATCCCGCCCTTACTCTCCCATGTATTCCAGGGCAAAGCTGTGTCAGGCTGCCTGGCAGCATAAGTGGGAACACAACTGTCCCTCCCTTAGGCGGCTCTGTGCTAGCTCAGTGCTGCCCCCCAGCCCCTGGCCCAGGGCATGGCTCTCAGCTTGTCTGTAAAGGTTTGGTGACCATGAGGTTGATGGGCCCGAGCAGGGAAGCCCGATGTACACTCTTGCATCTGACTTTTCTCCCTTGCTGAACATCAGCTCATGCAGCTGGCCCTGAGGCTGGCATGCCACTTCTGCCCTGGGTCACCTCTGGTGGCATTATTCTAAAAGATATAGGTGCACAGCTACTTTGAAAAACAGTTTGGAATTACCTAGTAAATTTGATCAGGTGTATACCCTATAACACAGAACTTCCATTCTTGCACACACAAACCAGAAGACATATAACGTTTTGAGTAGCCCCAAACTGGTAGCAACCCACATGTCCATGAACACTAGGATGGATATTAAATTGCAGCATTTTCACAGAACGGAATACTATACAAGAAAAAAAATTTGACCAAATTACAGCTCTACTCATTAATATGAAGAAATCTTTAAAACCTGTACAATGATGACCCCATGAAACAAAACATGGAAGAATATATTAAGTCTGAGTCCAATGGAGAAAATTTAAAAACAGGCAATCTAAGCAATATTGTTTAGGGGTATACACATAAAGAAAAGTGAGGAGAGGACTTTCACTAAATTCAGGATGCTGTTTCCTTTGGGGGAAATGTGTCAGGGAGGAGAACATGAGCTTCTAAGGTAATTGGAATAGTGTCCTCACTGACCTGGTGCTGGGTACATAGGAATTTAT
>NW_005340301.1:0-200 GCF_000412655.1 Myotis brandtii | reverse complement strand
ACAGACTGTCAAACTTCAGTGGGAAGGCAGGGGAGGAGGAAAGTGGGTAAGAGATCAACCAAAGGATTTCTATGCATGCATTTAAGCATAACCAATGGACACAGACACTAGGGGGTGGTGAGGGCATGTGCTGGGGTTTGGGGGTGGCCAGGGATAGGTCAATTGGGGGAAAAAGGAGACATATGTAATATTTTAAACAA
>NW_005340300.1:0-258 GCF_000412655.1 Myotis brandtii | reverse complement strand
TGGTCACTATGATGCACCCTGACCACCAGGGGGCAGATGGTCAATGCAGAAGTTGCCCCCTGGTGGTCAGTGTGCTCCCACAGGGGGAGCGCTGCTCAGCCAGAATCCCGGCTCATGGCTGGCAAGCACAATGGCAGTAGCAGGAACCTCTCCTGCCTCCCCAGCAGTGCTAAGAAGCAGCGAGCCGAGCAGTAAGGAGCAGCAAGCAGGCAGACAGTAAGGAGCAAGGGGTCCCGGACTTTTAGAGGGTGCAGGCCA
>NW_005340299.1:0-493 GCF_000412655.1 Myotis brandtii | reverse complement strand
TTCTCTTTCACTAAGTGGAAGAGAGGGAAGGCCATGGGTGAGAAAACCGGCCTAGAGAGACCCTGGAGGCCAGCCAGTCCCGATTCTTCTCTTCCCAGAGGAGGCGCTTGAGGCCCAAGGAGCTGAGGTGATTGGCACAAGGCTCGCCCAACAATTAGCAGCACAGCCCGGCTAGAGCCTCTGGTGCTGTCAGTGTTCACAGGTGTTTATGTGAGCACACGGGAAAGTCCTTCAGGTTTCCTTTGGGAAGACAGACCTGATGATTTATGGAGGTGATATTACAGCATCTCCGTAAATCATCAATTGTCAGCGTGTCCTTTTGTAGTAAACAACATTGTGGAGAAGTCAGCAAGGAAATTAATCTTGTGCTAAGGCTAAAAATAGACATTTGACGATTATGTAGAAATGTATGCTTATGAAATGATAGTAAGCGCTGTCAGCAGCGTTACTGCTTTAGACAACTTTTCTTGTCTTGGGCGGGTTATACTAGACC
>NW_005340298.1:0-947 GCF_000412655.1 Myotis brandtii | reverse complement strand
AGCCAAACCGGTCAGGGCAACGCTAACTTCTTATACCCTTTGTGTCCTTCCCTAGCAGGAGAAAGCCAGATCCTTGATGGTTAGTCACAACTACTTATCCAGTGGTCCAATCATTTGTGAGTAGCAGTACCAGAAGGAGTTATTTTGGTTCTTTCTGGCAGAGACTTTTTTTGGGGGGGGGCGGAGGGGTCCTCTCGTGAAACCCCTTTTGTCTTTTGTTTGTTTGTTGTTCTTTTTTTTCAGATCATTGCATCGATAGATTATGGGAAGTTATCTCATTAGTTCAGACCTAAGTACTGAACAGGGTATTTCCTCAATTTCTCAAGCTGGGAAGGAATTATCTGAGCAGGGTTCTCTTCTGGCTCCATTAATGCCTTATCTCTGATTCAATTATTTAATCCCAGGGGTAACTTTCATTACCTTCCTTTCTTTTGTTGAACACAATTCACCATTATGGCACTCATTCAATTTAATATCTTTAAACATGCCAAGTGTTTACTAAACTGAGTTTAGAATTACCGAGGATATTGTGGGAAGCTAGGATACTTCCCAAACTGTCTCATCTAAGACCTCTCCTTCCCATCACTCCTATTCCTCCCTCCTCCTTTACCCCACATTCTTTTTAGCTCCCTTGTGTCCTTTGATCTTTTCCCCTTAAATTCCCCTACCTCATCCACCCTTCCGGCTACCTTTGCCAGACCTTTTCCTCCCCACAATAGCCCCTGAACTCCCCTGAAATAAAGTTGCATCAGCTGATGTGTATGTATGTATACATGTATGTGTGTAGGTTAAGGATGTGTAATATTTACCAAACTCCAGATGATATTAGCAAATTAGATAATAGGATCATTTTAAGGAGCTCTATTTTTATTTACTTAAACAGTTAATAAATTCAACATTCTTAAAATTCTCAGAAATTAAACATATTTAACTTTCAATACCTCCAA
>NW_005340297.1:0-203 GCF_000412655.1 Myotis brandtii | reverse complement strand
CCTTGCACGAATTTCATGCATCGGGCTTCTAGTTTTATATAGGAGGAGAAACTAAGGTATAGAGAGGTAAAGTAACTTATCTAAGGTCACCCACCAGTCAGCACCTGAACTTAGGATGGCCTCTCCCAAGCCGAAGGAAGAAGCCAGATGCATGCTCTCCACCTTTCCTCTGGCCTCTGCAGACCCCATTCTTCTAGAAATCA
>NW_005340296.1:0-421 GCF_000412655.1 Myotis brandtii | reverse complement strand
CTGCATGAGTTATATTGGGGACTTGAGAAAAAAAAATTCCCACTCTTTTACAGCTATTAAACCAACAGCAAATAAACTAAATGTTTGTGTATTTATGCGCACTATACCAGGGACAGTTAGGGTGGGTGGCAGATTATAATTTCCAAAAGTGGCCACCCCAATACATCCCACCCCATATGCTCTTAATATATAACAGTGACACTCCTCTTGAACCTGGGCAGACCTGAGCTGACCTCTATGTCCCCTCTCCTTGAACTGGGGTGGACTCTTCGTGGCAGAAGTGATGGTATATGTCTTCCCAGGCTGGATGGTAACATGGCTATGCTCTCTTGGGACACCTGCTCCTGGAAGCTGGCCGCCATGCTGCGAGAGGCCACATGTAGGGCCCCTGCTGACAGCTCCAGCTGAGATCCCCAGATGT
>NW_005340295.1:0-765 GCF_000412655.1 Myotis brandtii | reverse complement strand
GACTACATAATGGGTCTTGGTGGTTGGTTCTCTCGTTGCTGGAACATCTGTTCAGCTTTTGACCGAAAGCCGGCGGGAGATCTTGCTGATCCCCAAAGATAGTTTCACCCACTGTTCAGGAGAGAGATTGTGAGAGCTCAAAAACAAGCAAGCAGAACCCCCACTTCAAACGCCATTGCTGTCCTGGGGGAGGTTTCTTCCTCACCCTTAATTTTGGGATTAATTGGTTTTAGAAGTTCCTTGGCTGCTGCTGTGCATGTGTGCACGTGTGTGCGCATGTGTGTGCATGTGTGTGCATGTGTGTGCATGTGTACGAAAAGAAAGACCAGGAAGAAAGTGTGTCACGTTCTTCGGAAACCAATTACCTTCCTGTATTTCTTTTCTGTATCCTGAGACTAGGCCCAGCTTGGGGCACCTCTGTCACCTCTGCAGTCTTCTTCGAAGAGGCTTTGAAAAAATGAAAGGGCTTGGGCCACCCCCGAGCCTTGTTCCATAGTGGCTCCGAGCCAGGGTTGTCCTCAACTCTGCATTTTGAGTGTTTTATTATTAACCCAAAGTGGTCTTGGTTGATAGAAATATAGAAGCAAAAGCTGGGAGTTCTCTGATTTCTAACTCCTGGGCCTGTACTATTAGTGAGAGTCAGACAGCATTACTCACTGTTGTGATGGCTCCATTGGTTGCTGCTCCTGCAGGTGGGGAGTCAGTGCTGTGCAGCTTTCTCCTCTGGATTTATTAATTTTAATTTCAAGTTATGAGCCACCAAAG
>NW_005340294.1:0-324 GCF_000412655.1 Myotis brandtii | reverse complement strand
GAAGATGCCATGAGACTTTGAACTTGAAGACTCTGTTTTGGAAACTGTATTAAAGCAGGAGTGTGATCTTCAAAGTAATCTATTATTTAATAAAGATACCCCCTCCCCCTGCAAAAAAAGAAACTCATGTATGACTAATACCTATTGAATCATGAGAATTCAGGAATCATTTTTAAACAGAGTCTTTGGTGGCTCATAACTTGAAATTAAAATTAATAAACCCAGAGGAGAAAGCTGCATAGCACCAACTCCCCACCTGCAGGAGCGGCAACCAATGGAGCCATCAGAACAGTGAGTAATGCTGTCTGACTCTCACTAATAGTA
>NW_005340293.1:0-1215 GCF_000412655.1 Myotis brandtii | reverse complement strand
AAAAACCCTGGCCCTGTGGTGGAAGATGATGGAGGTCGTAATTACTCTGTGGAACATTTAAGCCACTGTTAGCTTTTGCTTGAATCAATTCAAAGCACTTGGCCAGCCTCACGCATCCTCCCAGCTCCCAGAAGTGGCCCTAACTCAGGAATCATGCCCTCATGTGAGAGGAAGCGGGAAAGTAACCAGCCCACTCCTGTAAGGCCGTCACATGGATTTCAGCTTGGCAAGGAAATTTCCTAACAAACCACATGGCCCATTTCTGTCTTTTAATGTTCGAACAATCCGCTAAAATAGTATTTCTGACAAAAATAACATCCTTTTCCCACCCAAGTGTTTGGCATCTAAATGCTATTCTAAGCATTTTAGAAAGAAAGATAAATTAGTCAAAGCTATTTACAACAATGACTTCCAGTGCTGTGGCCAGAGATAGAGAGAACTTCACTTGAATTGCCAAGAAGGGAACAGGGTGTCATATAAGCCCTGGAAACAAGCCAGGGGACCAGTCCGCTCTGGGCTCCGAGAGGATTTGGAAGGCTGCCCAAGCTCAGGCAGCCAGGGTGGGGGTGCATGGGAAATGAGAAACGGGGTCTTTTCTCCAGTTTTAGGGTAAGGATTGCATATTAATGCTAACGTGGCCCAGCTCAATCATTTTAGCTACTCTAGCCGGGCCTTCCTACCAGCAAGAAAGAAGCCACCCACCAGTTACAAAACTTTTCCTTTCTGTACAAGGCTGGGGCCTGGTCTTTGCTCAATGTCTGCATTGGTTTCCACTGTCTGGGGGAAGAACATGGATTTAAACACTTAGGTAACGGCAGACGACTCTCCCCAGCTCAGTAGCCAGTCACTCAAACTGCACATCGCTGCATCCCTGCTTTTCTCCCTCGTGCCTCTTCTGTGGATGCTAAAGGCTTGTTGCTTCTTCACACGTAGCCAGATCCAGTCTGGGACACAGCACATGGAGGGACCTCAAGGGCAGAGGGCTCCTCGCTGGGTCTCCCTTCTCACCAGTGCCAGTTCCCTAACCTTCCCCTTGTCACCATTAAGCTTAGGATCGTGGGTACGGATGAGACTCCAA
The DNA here is from genome assembly GCF_000412655.1 of Myotis brandtii. NCBI lineage: Eukaryota > Metazoa > Chordata > Mammalia > Chiroptera > Vespertilionidae > Myotis > Myotis brandtii. The sequence continues at coordinate 137 of NW_005340293.1, read as the reverse complement.
CAGACTGGCAAGCTGCTGGTGTCGAGGTACAATCCCCAGCCCACCTGCTTCAGAGGCATCAGAAGAGCTGGTTAACATGCAGCCTCCTGGGCCTCCCCATACCTACTGAGTCAGATGGAGGGCTGGGAATCTGCATT
>NW_005340292.1:0-1566 GCF_000412655.1 Myotis brandtii | reverse complement strand
TTTTTTTTTTTAAACCAAACTGTTTAGGGGGCAATTCATCCTCTATACTGCCTGACATAGTCCGTAAAACCTCGCCCCAAACTATTTCTGTGGTTATTGGAGAGTTTAAATGGCACTGTTAAACTGATAAGCATTATGTGCATTGTTAAATCATGGGACCCAGTAGGCAGTAATGGGCTCTGGCAAGTAGAGGAATAGAGTTTGGCAATCTATGAAATAGAAGAGTACTTTTTAAAAATGCCTATTTTGTTGAGGAGGTAAAGGACTTTGTAATCATGAATAGAAGAGCTTAAGGCCAGGCTACTGTTGAAAATTATAACTTGATCTTAAAACTATTGCGAAGAATTTTATTAGAAATGGTCAAGCTTAGTAAAAAGGAATACAAATAGTTATGTTTGGGTTTATTGAATATAAAATATAATTTAAAGATGCCTTTAAAAGAAATAATACTAATCTGAAAATTGGGAGACTTGAATATTTGCCTTGTGTTGCTGACTAAAAGTTGTATAACTTTGGCTGATCACCTCTCTGGGATTCACTGGAAAAAGAGGACTAGATTAATAATTCCATTTATATTTCAACTCTAAAACTTTTCTGATATAAGTAATAGGTTTTCTTGGCAGTGAAGACAATCACATAACTTTTAAAAGTGTGAATGTTTTGGAGGGAAGTGAGAGATGGGAGGCGCTTCACTCTTCATAGAAGGGAAATCACTAATCTGTATTCCAGGAAGTTACAGTCTAACATTTTCAATGTCTGACACTAAAATGTAGGGAAAATACTTGAGGGATGTCTACAGGAAATCCCTAATGATAGTGAACAACCATCCCAGTTTGCCTGGATCTGAGAAGTTTATCAGAAATCAGGATGTTCACTATTGAGTAGGGGAAAGTCCTGAGCAAAAAGGGATGAGTTGGTCTTCTTACTCCTAACATGTAATTTGTGTTTGTCTTAGTCTATTCAAGCTGTTATATCAAAATACCATAGACTACTGTTGATTAAACAACATTTATTTCTCATAGTTCTGGAGGCTGGGAAGTCCAAGATCAAGGTACTTGCAGATTCAGTATCTTGTGAGGACCTGCTTCCTGATTCATAGAGCGTCCTTTTCTTACTGTGTCCTCACATGACCAAAGGGGTAAGGGAGCTTCCTGGGTCTCTTTTATACGGGCACTAGTCCCATTCTTGAGTGCTCTACCCTCATGACCTAATCACCTCTCAAAGGCCCAGCTTCTTAATATCATCACATTGGGGAATAGGTTTCAGCATATGAACTTTGGTGGGGGGTGGGGGAGTGTAGGGGACATAAACATTCAGCCATAGTAGCATTATTTTAGTATAAGCTTCAAGCTGTCCTCTGTATAGTAGTCAAGTGGTAAGAATAGTTGCTGCTAATAAACTTCAAACGCTAAAAATGGTGCTTCTAAAAGGCACCATTTAAGTGATGAATACAGTTTTAAAGTCATAGGCTGGGGAATATGCAGAAAGTGAGACATTAAACGATTAGAGGACAGAAACAAGTTTCCCCCCCCCCCACTGTTGTGTATTCAATTATTTGTTTATTCA
>NW_005340291.1:0-602 GCF_000412655.1 Myotis brandtii | reverse complement strand
AGGAGACATATGTAATACTTTAATCAATAAAGAATAAGTAAAATAAAATAAAAAGAATCTGGTTGAGTTTGGCAATAACCAGTTCACATGAAGAAATCTTCCTTGCACATCTTATCAAGGAAAAATATGTGACATAATGTCCAGGATGCTTTGCTAATTCCATGCTCAAGTTAAATGATGCAAGAACCTCCACTGTCTGAAGCAGCACTTCTCTTGTAGAAAAATGATCAGTGTACTGGGTGAGATACAGTACTCAGCTGAGATACTTACAAGTTAGAACTCTAGGAGTAGCATCTTGCTACTTACTGCCCTCATCTTACCACACTGGGACAATCATTTCAGCCTGGGTAGAGGAGACACATATACCTGGTAACAGGGCAAGCCCAACCTGTGGAAAACAGTATGGATACAATGGGCTGCCCTCTCCAAGGACCAAATTTCTAGGCAAGCTGTCTGCCATTTATTTAAAATAAAATTAAAAAGCCCCATATTGTTGGTCCCAGCTTGACATAGAACAGAAGGATGCCAAATTAGGATGGTTAGGCAACCTTTAAAATTCCTACAGCAGAGGGGGGTCAATGGAGGCGGGGGAAAGGACATCT
>NW_005340290.1:0-261 GCF_000412655.1 Myotis brandtii | reverse complement strand
TGGTCAAATGGTCAGATGGTTGCTTAGGCTTTTATATCTAGAGAGTAGAGGCCCAGTGCACCCTCTCGCAATCTGGGACCCCTCAGGGATGTTGGAGAGCCAGTTTCAGCCCGATCCCCACGGGCCAGGCCAAGGAACCCCACCAGTGTATGAATGCATGCATCGGGCCTCTCATGTCTCATAATTTCATTACCATATTTCTTTCATTTATTTTAAACTTCTTGATTTGCAAGAAGAAGTCTGAGGATGCATATCAAAGTC
>NW_005340289.1:0-1023 GCF_000412655.1 Myotis brandtii | reverse complement strand
GTGTGCAAGACGGATAAATGCTGTACATTACACAAACATACAAAGTTATTGGAAGTCAATCTAAGGAATTACTTAAGCCCACAGACCAGAAAAGGGTACAGGGACACAAAAATACACCATTCACCCCAGTTCTGCCTGTGACAAAACCAGAAAGGATTGTTTCTTGCAAATCATGGTAGTAGTTAGTCCTAACAGGCACCAACCTCTGAAGGCTGTGTTTTATTCTTAAGTCACAACAGATAAATCAGCATATTTTGAACCTAATTAAATGTATGACTTCCCTACTTTGTGAAGTAGTCAAGTGTTTATGATTGGTTTCTTAGGAACTAGAAACTAGGTGAACAAAGATGAATAATCAATCCTTAATCCCTAATTCCTTAGTCTCAAGGGAGTCATTCTGTGGTTTGGAGACCAATTGTTAAAATATAGTGAATGTGGGAGCTAAGAAGAGAGCAGTAACCTATGGGCCAGGTTAGAACAGCAGTAGAATAGCATGTCCTTGTTCTTAAAATCATCGGTTACAAACTTCAAGAAGCTAGGACTAGCATTGGCTAGTTTGGACCTACCTTCTCCCTAGAGATGCCCTTATTACTTAATAAGCAAAGTCTCTTATTCCCATTCAACTTTCCTAGTACTTTTTAAAACATATTTTTTATTGATTTCAGAGATGAAGGGGGAGAAAGGGAGAGATAGAAACAGCTGCCTCCTCATGCCCCATACTGGGGATTGTGACTGCATGAGGGCATGTGCCCCGACTGACTTGAAATCCAAACCATGACTTGATTCATAGGCCGAAGCTCTGAGAAACACCAGCTGGGCTACTTTCCTAGTCTTTAAAATCAATCCAATATATCTGAAAATGCCAATTCTGGAGAGGCAGAGCTTCCCTTTTGGAATGCCTGCCTGTTCTCTGACTGGGCCTTGCAGAGGTGAGTATAGTTAAATCTCTCCCTATAAGAGAGAGAGCTGCATACCCTTATAATAAGAATGAGAAAAACAATTTTTCTCTCTTATAAGATTTCA
>NW_005340288.1:0-1206 GCF_000412655.1 Myotis brandtii | reverse complement strand
CATAAATGAGTGAGATCATGTGGTATTTTTCTTTTTTGAGAACTCTTCCTGAGGACATAGAGACTTTGTTTAGAAACATATAGGGATGTGGTGTAAAGGACTAAAAGTTCAATTAGATTATCATAATTTGAGAGCTCCAACCTCTTTGTACTGCACAGGCACTGTTGAGAGAAAAATGTGGGATAGTGCCAAATACATAATCTTCCTTTTTTTTTTTTTTACAAAAGTGTTCCAGATTTTAGGTTTTTTGTTTTAAATTCTTGTATTGCTTTTCAGAATCATCATGGATTCTCTTAATAATATTTAAAGATACTTTAACTGTATATTCCCATCCTAAAATGAATCTCAATTTTCTAATGATGAATATAGTTTATAAAAACCTGCATCTACACCACATGCATTTTTCCCAGCACCTGCTCATTTGCCAGCCCTTACAGCATTTGTCTTTCTGTGTCTTGCATGCCTCGAAAATGCTAATGAGATGCATCCATCTTGACAGACAGGAAGAAGAGCAGCAGCTTATGGGCCATTCTTGGGTCTGAAAAGTTAGGTGGCTCCCCAGTCCTTGGAGGTTAGAGAGCTGACTTCATATGTTGAGCTACAAAGTAGGGTTGTCAGAGAAAATACAAAGGAGAAATTATGCTCCTACATAATTTCTATCCTTTGAGAATCGTTCAGAGGCAGGCAGGTCTAGGACTTGAGGTCAGCTCACATGACTCAGCTCCTATGAACTCCCACCCAAGTCATCTTTGCTGACCATCAGACTCTACTGATGCATCTTGGAGGGAGCGTGGTTCATCAGAGGTAGGTTCTGGTAAAAATCCCAGTTTTCCAATCTCTCCCTAATGCTCCAGCCTTCCTCAGATTAGAGTCCTCTCCTGAACCCTCCATGAGGACTGAATTCTTTAGAATTCCACCCTGTTCCATCCAGCAGTCCTTTCATGGTGTAGGTTAAGGACTCAAGTGCTGTAATTATGAGTGTAGGCCCTGGAGCAAAGTTAACTGGAATTGGCCCATACTCAGCTATTTCCTCCTGTGAGAGCTTGGTTAAGTGACTATGTCTATGTCTTAGTTTACCTCCTTTATACGTTTGTTGTGAGAGTCCAATAAAAATATCTACAGCATGTATGTGGTTGGTGAACATTAGTAAAAAAATGTTTCAAGAAGATGATAGAGCCACCTTGTCCAATTCTAGCAGCAGAAAGA
>NW_005340287.1:0-870 GCF_000412655.1 Myotis brandtii | reverse complement strand
CATCAAATGTAAAGCACACTAATGTACACACCAATAATAACAAAATTTAGAAACTGTCAATAAATAGTGGCATCATATCTCAATGGAAGTCACAAAAAAATGTAAGGGTTCATTATACCAGCCTTGCATTGCTTGAGAATTTTTTGTTAATGTTGGAGGATTTGGCAATTTTTCTGCATCCAGTTGAATTGTTTGGCTTATGGTAGGCATCATCTAATCATGGGCATGTTCTTTCCTTAGGTTCTAGAAAGTCTGATTGTTGCTTTGCAAAAATAGATGGAATTGCGTCCATTCATCCAACAACAAATATTTGCCTCTCTGATACCAACTTTATGCTCCATTGTTGTGCCTTTGGATCTACACAATAACTTTCTGTTTCAAAGCCAAATCAAAATATAACCTTTTTGAAAATGTTTGAAAAGATAAGCAAATTCAACATGTGTAGCATCAGCAAACATGTAGTGTTAACTCAGTTGACTGAGGACAACAGAATAGTTTTGGCGAAGTTTACACAAGAGTGGGCATGAAAGTTGCACCATGCCTGCCACCTGCCTCACAGCAGTTATATCACGTCTGTTGTAAAACCCGCCCCAATTTCAGAGATGTAAAAAGGAAAAATACCTGAGCACGAATAAATACAGTAAATACATTGTTTATTTGTTGTGTTTTTCTGCCACTAGCATGTACTGAGAGATGGCAAGGAGTTATTTGATCTATTTTATCTGCATCCTGAGCACTTTAAGCAGAGGCTGGCAGATAGCAGGTCCTCAATAAAAGCTTGTCTGATGAATGAATGAATCATGATGCAGTGACCAAGAACTGGAAACAAAGGAAACTTCAATACATGCCAGAAACCTTGAGGAGTTGCTG
>NW_005340286.1:0-996 GCF_000412655.1 Myotis brandtii | reverse complement strand
AACCCTTGGCTGTGCTGGCCCGGCACAGTAGGGGGAGACCAGGAGAGAAAGTGGAGATGGGTTCCTTGTAATTCACTGTATCTAGTTTCTCACTGGCATTCCGAAAAGAAGCGTTCATCTGCTTGAACACCTCCAGTGTCAGAGAGCTCACTACCGAGTGAGGCAGCCCATTCCATTGCTGGACCATGCTCACTGGGATAAGCTTCCTTGCGATAAATCAAGTCCTCACTGTCTGCATTCCCAGCCCTCTTGAGTCCCTCAGAACAAGTGTAACACCAAAGTCAGCCCTCCCTGAACGCAATATGCCCGTCCCTCTTCCACACTGATCCTTCTATGCTGGTTCCCAGTCTCCTTACTATCCATCATTACAACATAAATCTTGCAAAACCAAAATATTTCTGGGTGCTAATGAATGTATTTCCAGCTGTAGTCAATGCAACAAAATTCCAGGAACAACAAAAGACATTTGTCATTCATTTTTTGTTTTCATTCAACACACTCTCATTGAGCCCCTACTCTGGAGTCCGACTAGGTGCTCCTGTTGGCATGTGGAATATGAAGGTCCTGTCCAGGACCTTATATACAGGGAGAGCCAAGCTCCTAAAGAGAAGCGTGTGCTGGGCAGGGGCAGAGATGCCAGGAGAACCGAGAGTCCCTCCCCCATTGAGTGGGTGTGGGGTGAGGTTGGCTCGAGGGCCTTCAGCGAAGGAGAGCCATGGCATTGTTGTGGCATGTTAATGTACACTGTAGGTTTCTAGGTGTTTCCTCAAGTACTCAGAGGAACCTTTCCTGCTCCCTCACCTCTGGGTATAACTTGAGACAAACATTGAACATCTTAGAGCCCAGTTGTTGGGCATTGAAGAGAATCCATCCTTCATTCATTCAAGGAATACAAATGTTTAAGAAGGTAGTTTTTTTAAAAAATGTATTGAGGTAAAATATACATAACAAAATTTATAATTTTAACCATTTTTAAATGTACAACTTAGTGGCATT
>NW_005340285.1:0-843 GCF_000412655.1 Myotis brandtii | reverse complement strand
GAAGTACTCCAGCCTTCACAGAGCCTGTTATGATGGGTTCAACATCTTGATGAAATGGTCCATGCACTGCACCTTTCCATTATTCTTTCATTCATTTCCTACCATTCCAATCCTAATGAAAAAAGCCCAAGTTCCCAAATGTCTCATAATCTTGCAGTCTATCAAGTAATGCTGGGTTATAGTGTGCTCATCAAAAAATGGCAAATGGAACAGTAACTAATGTGCTACTCTTTCTAGAAATTGCCTCAGTCTCTCCCCTTTTGCATTGGTTCTCTTACACATAAGAATCATTTATTAGTAATTTTTAATATTCATTTATCATTAATTTTAAGGCCCAGTATGATTCACATGTAAAAGATAACACCTCATGATCTATTTTTTGAATAAATGTCTGAGTTTGGTTTAGATGTTGTTTGGAGTATTTTATTAATTCTTGAACCTGGAGGTTTAATGTCTGTGGCAGGAATGAGAGAGAGGCCTGACACATTCTCATATATTTTAAGGTAAAGTTTTTTTTAATTAGATCACCATTTCCTAGTACCTGATTGGTGGTCATTGATAAAAAGAGGATACCTTTGCCAAGTTAAGTTGAGAAACACTACTTACTCCACAGTACTCTTACAGATTAATATACAATATTATATTAAAATTTATGAACATTTTTATGAAGGAGAGGCATATTTTTTACTTAATATATAATTTCCATTGTGCTTTGCATTAATATCCATTAACATATATGGAAAAAGTGTATCTTGAAATATCCTTTGGAAAAGACTCTTTTAGATGAGAAGTACTGGAACATACTCACACGATTTAAGTGATTATTCTTACAGAAGAACTTGA
>NW_005340284.1:0-932 GCF_000412655.1 Myotis brandtii | reverse complement strand
TTACATAAAATTATGTTTTACATTTAAAATGTGTTTTCTCATTCCACAAAAGGTTTAATATAAATTCATAGTTTTAAATTAATTTTTTTTAAAAAAATTAAGGTGAAAATAGTAAACTAATCATTCATCTCTTAAAGTTAATAAAATAAATAAATACAAATAAAATGGGCAGATTTAAATATTGAAGTTATAATGAAATAAATTGTGAACATTAACAATATAAGATCAAATAAATTTTTTGTTTAAAAAGTGATATAGCAGATACATAGAAGATCTCAAAGAATATTAGAAAAACAGATAAAATATTACACACAAAAATAAATCTTAAAATAATGTGAATGGTTTTGTGATGAGATTAAGACTACTAAATATAATGGAGTAGAAAAATAGCAAAAATAGATTATTCTAAATAGACTATAACCAACAGTTATGTTTTTTTTATTTAAATTATCTCTAATAAGTTGGTCAGGCTCATTTCATATAGTTTTTTTCTCTCAAAATAGAAATAATTATCATACCATAACAGCTACCAGGTCCTCCAGAATAGAACATATTGACTTTATTTGTTACATAAAACTTGAAAAGTACTAACACCAAATCACACTTAACAATATGGGCACAGGCTACATTGCTACTGCTCTCTCCCTCTCTCCAGTGAATAATTAATATATTACGTGAATTTCCAAAGTCAGTCCCATTAAAACCATGAAACAAGAATGTATGCAAACTACTCCCAACAGCATTAAGATCTAGCCAATGAGAGATACTTGGAGCAAAAGAGCAAGCAAATACCAACAAGTCATAGGCTTTCCTTTACATCAGGGTAACCTATTGAAAGCATAATAAAAATTCAACAATTTTAATAGAAATTTGCAAATTATATGAAGAAATTCTACTTTATTAAACAAACATGTATATAATTCCAAACTAGG
>NW_005340283.1:0-466 GCF_000412655.1 Myotis brandtii | reverse complement strand
TGAGCTTTTTTAAGGGAAGGGACAGGGTCTTACTCATCTCTCTGCCTCCCCCCCCCCACACACACACATGTACCTGGCACAGTACATGTTGGGCAGATGAGTGGACAGTGCTCAGGTGGATAATTGAGTGAAGAAATTGGTTGCCAAGAATCAGTGGCACTCCTGAGCCCAAAGAAGATGAATCACACTGCCAGCGGGTTTAAGAAAACGTAAGTTAGAGGCCAAGACAAGAGGTCAACTGCTAAGGGGTCGAGAGAATGGAGGTGCCAAGTGTTTGACGACAGGTGGTCCGCATTTTGATCTAGTTGTTCTGGGAACCCGGCAGCACTCTCCTCTCTGTGGGTGCAGTGTGAGTCCCTTCCGCGGGGATCCTGAAAGGAGCCAGGCGCTGATCACACATGGAACTAAGTTCTGTCCAGTCCAGCAGGTGTAGCTCAATGGTTGAGCGTCTATCTAAGAACCAGGA
>NW_005340282.1:0-1474 GCF_000412655.1 Myotis brandtii | reverse complement strand
ACCGGAATCAAACCTGGGACCCTTGAGTCCACAGGGTGACGCTCTAGCCATTGAGCCAAACCGGTTAGGGCCACTTTTTCATTCTTAACCAATGATGGTTTTGTTATACAATAGTCTAGTTATTATTGTTTTAGGATAATTATTTTCAGTTGCAATTTACTAGCTAAAGAGAAGATAGTTTGGCATAATAGAAACTGTTGAAAAAATGCCACCAAGATCTTTATTAGTTTTCAAACTATGATTCTGAATCTTCTTTTTCTTTAAGCATGAAAAGAAAAGGGTAGGAAGAAAGCTTGTGTAATGCTTATAAAATAGTACATTACCTAAAGACCATTATTTAAACAAGATATTGCCTTTTGCCAAGTGTTTTAATAAACATTCACTTACTAGATAGAAATGTTCAAAAGAGAAAAGGAAAGAGCAGAACACTAATCTATAAACAGATGCAAACACCCTAAGCATTGTATTTTTTTCAGCTATTTTCTTTTCTTTTGCCCCCTGAATTTTCCCTAGCCATTGGAAAAGGAATTGCTCCCACAACACTTTGCCGGAGACACAGATGAACTGTCCTTAAACATATTTCAGGTGATCTATAAATAGCTCACCAGAGCAGCTCAGCTCTGCTGCTGGGAAACAGGAAAGCAAGGCAAAGCCCGAGATCAACAGAGCCTGTCAGAATATTTCAGCAGTAGACGTTTGATCCACTGAAGCCTGGAGATTTCTCATGTTGCATCTGACTTCTGGGGCTTGCTGGGTACCTGACTCATGATCACAGACAGTGTTTAAAGGAAAGAGCTCGTAGATTAGGCTAAGCTATGGTATCTAGTAGGTTAGAGGTAGTAAATGCATTGTCCACAATTATTTTAAAATTAAGATTATTTTCAACATAACCCTATCACTAGTTGTGGAGCATCTGTACTTGGTTACCCAAGAGTGGAAGAGCTGGAAACCAAAGAGGAGACAGTAAGGAAAATTTAGAGATTGACAACAGCAGAAAACAAGTAGGAACATAGGGAGGAAGTGGGATTACTGGCACTGAGAGGTGGATCAATAGGTGGCATCTGGAACCAGGGTGCAGATGCTGCTGTTGGCGCAGACATGGCATTTGGTAGAGGAAGAGAAAAGTGCCTTCCCATTGGCCATTCTAGCAGAAAGCTAGCTGGCATGAGGACCTTGGAGCTGCACCCTGCAACAGAGAGCCGAGAAGGGAGGGGTGAAGTGGGGTGAAGTTGGAGAGGGAGATGGGGCTCAGGTAACTAGGTCTAGGATTGGCATAATATCATTCTAGAGGATAGATGGGAGGCAGCTAAGTTCTAGCTGTGTCATGGATTGTTTTTTCTTGGTATATTTTTTAGCTATGATATTAGGTCAGAGTCATTTATAGTTATGATATTTACCTAACAGTCTTTATCTTTTAATTGGTGAATAAAGTCATTGATATTCATTGTGATTGCTGATATGTTTGGTTTAATTT
>NW_005340281.1:0-540 GCF_000412655.1 Myotis brandtii | reverse complement strand
TGCCAAGGAGTGATTGATTATAGATGAAACAGTCATGGAGATTACCCATGGAATGCAAATACATGATATACCCTCTTTAAGTTGAAATGACCTCCGAAGTGTAAAGTAAAATAGGAAATCAGTTGCCCTTAAGTAATACATTCATATAATAGTGGGGATGGCAGATAGCTTTGAGTACAAGCAGTTGCTTCAGATGATCTTGCCAATCACCACTGGTCTTTATTTCCTAACACCTGTCTGTGTTCATTCAGTATTGCCCTGCATTGCCACATTATACCAGAACCATCACTTACAGGAAATGATAACTTCAAAGAAATACAGTATCTAAAGGTCATAAGTGAGAAATGCAGAAGCAGTATAAGATTTGGGGAAATTTCTAAAAATCTAAATATGGTAATGTTTCATTAACATTTCATCCTCAAAAATCAAACAAAACAGAGCTTTGGAACAAGATTTAGAATACTTTACTAGTACTTTCTAAATAGGGCATCAGTGATTTCATAACCACCAAATCTTATTTTCTTCCTGCTCACATTGAAG
>NW_005340280.1:0-326 GCF_000412655.1 Myotis brandtii | reverse complement strand
CACCAATTGCAGAAGCCGGGTGCGGGGCTGGGAAGCCATGGCAGGGGACACTGGCAGAGACGCTTCCCTGACCCGCACCCAGCTTCTGTGGTCATTGATCCCAGAAGCTGGGTGCAGGGCTGGGAAGCCGCTGCCGGGACGCTGGGGGCGGATGCTTCCCTGACCCGCAACCAGCATCTGTGGTCATGGATCCCAGAAGCTGGGTGTGGGGCTGGGAAGCCGCAGCTGGGGACTCTGGCGGAGATACTTCCCTGACCCGCACCCAACTTCTGTGGTCATGGATCCCAGCAGCTGGGTGCGGGGCTGGGAAGCTCCCGGGACTGCCA
>NW_005340279.1:0-298 GCF_000412655.1 Myotis brandtii | reverse complement strand
ACGCTCTATCCACTGAGCCAAACCAGTCAGGGCACAGGAACATTATTAAAACATTTGAAAGTTCTGAGAAAATTTTTATACGCAATTTTTATACCACTGTGTTTTGGTGGTGTTACTGTGAGGATAAAAAAATGGAAAAAATGGCCCTAACCAGTTTGGCTCAGTAGATAGAGCGTCAGCCTGCAGACTAAAGGGCCCCGGGTTCAATTCTCATCAAGAGCATGTACTTCGTTTGCAGGCTCCTCCCTGGTCCGGCCTCGAGCAGGAGGCAACCAATCCATGTGTTTCTCTCACATGG
>NW_005340278.1:0-300 GCF_000412655.1 Myotis brandtii | reverse complement strand
CAATAAAAGACTTAAGCATTTGGCTTGCTGGTTGAAGGGAGACAAGCAGCGGCAGGGGATCTGTGAAAGTGGCTGGAGATGCAGTTGGTAAAATTTCCCTGTTTGAAAATGTACTGAAAGGGTTAAGGACTACAACAGCAGTACCTGCTGCTGCTGTGAAAGGAGGGGCTGGACACCCCTTCCTTAGGGGCCAGGGAGAGGCCACAGTTGCTGCTGGAAAAGAGGAGGGTGTGGAGGGGCTGAAGCCCAAGCCGCCTCAGCCCCCAGAGCGCTTTGCAATGCCCAAACTTGTCTCTAGCT
>NW_005340277.1:0-565 GCF_000412655.1 Myotis brandtii | reverse complement strand
AAGATGATTTAAAATGTAGGTTTCATTATTATTCAGGGATGGCGAGGCTAACAGATCAGGAGATAGTTGCCATTGCAGAGATCATTTGTCACTCACAGTTCCCAAGATGGGACTCATGCCACACCATGCAGGGGGGCACATGGGGATGCACCAGGGCCACTCAGGAGACAAAGGGAGCAAGGGGGAAGCATAAGCTGGAACTCTCACTGTGTTTCCATTGGAAAGGACAGGGTAAGCAAGCTTAGGATTGGCTAGTTTGAAAAACTTCAGCAAGCGGTGGCATACAGGGTCTATCTCTGGTTGTCTGGTACCTGGCCCTGGATGACTGGGGCAGAGGAATGTCGCCTCCTGAAGTGTAAGAGCCAGGTAGACGGGGTGGTTTGGAATATGGACTCTGGTTTGCTTAGTTTGCATGTGAAAGGCACACTCCCAGGGTGTATTGTTTACTATTTCTTTCTTTTTTTAAAAAATTTTATTGAGGTAACATTGTTTTATAATGTTATAAATCAATATCTGTAAGTACTACACCATGTTCACCAGCAAAAGTCTAGTTCCATGCATCACC
>NW_005340276.1:0-998 GCF_000412655.1 Myotis brandtii | reverse complement strand
CAAACACCCTGAGGGAGATATTTCACTATTCTGATTTCCTAATGAGGAAGCTGAGGCTTAAAGAATTTGTGTGGGTTACTAAAATCTCTCAGCCAGTGAGTGATGGAGCCAGGACTTGAACTAAGCACTCGGATCCCACAGCCCATGCTCCTAACCACTACACTGTATTGCAGAAGCATGCCACCTAGTCCTGGATGGATGGGTTTTTCCTAGCATTTGTTTCTACTGACTTGGCTCTGAATGCATTTTAATAATGAATGATATATGAAAGCAGCAGAAAAACTGCCCAACAAACCTTAATGTTGTATTTTTCATTAAGTACAATGTTAGTTGTTTGTTTTTTTTCCTTCCCTGTTACTCAGACATGCAATGACTGCAAAAGACTTGCAGGCCCAAAGTAGTAATTTTTTAAAAAACCAAATAAGCCTGAATACAAAGAGAAGGTGCTTTGTAATTCAAGTAGAAAAGATTGTAGGATTCTTGAAATCCTGACCTTTTTTTTCTTTTTTCTTTTTTGGCTAGGTTGCACAGGGATGAGTTGAAGGGCGAATGAAGTTCATGGGTCCCTAGAATTGAATGGACACAAATAAGGGACTAGTTGACATTATGGTCATTCACATTAATAATCCAGCTTAGGCCATAGAAAGCACCCAATAAATACTAGCTCTTACCATTATTGACAGTGATATTACTACCAGATAAATTAATCACAATATATCTCCTTACAGATGGCATTTTCTTGCATTTGTTTAGCACATTAATATTGAAAAAGCACTTTCATTTTATTTCCCTATTTGATATGTTATCTTGTCATCTGAAAAGACATAAGTAAAAGCATAGTCTCTTCAGCCCCACATCATTGATCTTTCTGAAGGCTCACCTTGGTAGATACCAATAAAACACACAACTATTTCCCTTTCATAACACTCATGATATTTATAAGATCTTGTGCTTCCTTCCCACAAACTTTTTTTAAAAATATATTTTATTGATTTTTT
>NW_005340275.1:0-247 GCF_000412655.1 Myotis brandtii | reverse complement strand
CACTCCCCAGGGAGCCAGTCTATTCCCTGGAAGTCACAGGGGAGGGCTCCACAAAGGGAAGATGGGCACATGTGCAGTGAAGTCGGGGTGACGGGTGACATAGGGAAGGGGCTTGCCTGTCAGCCTAACCTGGGAATAAAGATCATTGGCTAAAAGGGTGCACCCCAATGCAGGCCCATCAACGTTTGGGAATACAGAGTCACCAGTCTGAGAACTCTCTCTCTGTTGCTCTTGCTTGCTGTCCTGC
>NW_005340274.1:0-673 GCF_000412655.1 Myotis brandtii | reverse complement strand
CCAGTGGAATAATTCTCCTGTCCCCTTGACTATGTAATCTGTCTTTTCCACAGACCTCTGAGAATGGCAAAAGAAAAACATTGGGGTCTGTATTAGCCGGGACCCTGATAGAAAGGAATGGGGCCCTCCACAAAGGGCCATTTGATGAGGCTCCATTTACAAAGGTGGGGTGCAGGACCACCTGGAAACGCAGTGACCTGTGGCCAGGCAGCGTCTCAGCTGGGATCCCCGAGGCCCCAACGACAGGGAGGGAGCAGTTACTGTGTGAGGAGGGAGACACGCAGGCCTTTGGCCATTTTGTGGGGGTCAGGACTGTGTCCAGGGACACAGAAAGGCAGCCAGGGCAATAAATAAATACATACCCCGCATTCACCCACCTTTTCGTCTAATCTCTGCTGGGCAGCCCAGTGGCTGAGCCAGCCTCAAGCCAGAGGGTCTGCAACTCTTGTGTCAGCTGCACAGGTCCGCCTCCCAAGGCGGAGGGCCCAGAGTACCCTGGGATAATTGAGTCTGTCCTCTCACTTCCAGTTTCTAAGGATTTATGAAAAGTAAGAAGCACTTGTGGCTTATAGGCAAACAAAACAAACAGGACAACCAAAACATTATACCAAAACACCAACATGAGTATTCTAATACATAGCTAAATCCATAAAAGCATCCAGGAGCTGGCAGC
>NW_005340273.1:0-231 GCF_000412655.1 Myotis brandtii | reverse complement strand
GGGGGGCTGCACGGAGGAGGGGGCTGGTGGTGGGCATGGCCAGCAGCCACCTTGACTCCGCTGACACTGCAGAAAGGAGCTGCTTCCAAGGGAAGGAACACCTGCCGCTCACCTAGGGCAGCGCAGAGACACCGAGGAGCTGCGAAGCCGGGGAGCCGGGGAGCCCGGGAACTGAGGCTGCAGGCATCGTGGCCGCAGGCTCTGCAGGCAGAGGATCCTGCAGCAGCGGAA
>NW_005340272.1:0-267 GCF_000412655.1 Myotis brandtii | reverse complement strand
AAAAGGTTTTAATTTGTAGCATTTCCTGGTTTTGATGCCAATATTTCCACCAAGACCAATATCAAGCCACCAATGTGACTTCACTGAGTAAAGAGCTGGGAAAAGAAGGGTATGATCCACTGTCATGAGTCAGAGCTGAGTCCAGCACACCAGTGGCTCTCACTATTGTTTAACGTAGGCCATCTCACTCCATCTCTTTACGTGCCTAACCCTCGTGTGTGCCTTCCCCGTTGTAGAAGAAAGACTGGAAAAGGCTTGGTAGGAATA
>NW_005340271.1:0-243 GCF_000412655.1 Myotis brandtii | reverse complement strand
GTGGCAGAGGTTAGATCCCATGCATACAGGTTCAATATCTGCAAGAGAACAACAAAGAAGAGAAAAACACAGCACCCAGACACACACTGTGGTCCGGTGCCCCTTATGCATTACACTTCAGAAGGGGGACCCGCAGCACCAGGGCTCCCAGTAAACCCAGGGCGACCCCTCAGGGGATGCCACCCTCCCCCTCAGTCCCCACCCCAAGGGCACAGGTGCTGTGATGTCAGGAAGGAGACAGGG
>NW_005340270.1:0-205 GCF_000412655.1 Myotis brandtii | reverse complement strand
GCCTGGAATGCTTTTCTCATCTCTGCCTCACCCCCCCCAACAAACACACACACACACACACACATACACACCGCCATCATAATATACATCCTTTTAAAGGTTTAGCTCAAAATCTGTATTCTTTGAAGGCTTTCCTGCCCCCACCCCCCAATCTTAATTGATGAGAACAGTGGGTAGATTTCTCTGTGTCCCTCTTACATTTAGA
>NW_005340269.1:0-257 GCF_000412655.1 Myotis brandtii | reverse complement strand
CTGGAACTGGCAAAGTCACCAAGTCTGCCCAGGAAGCGCAGAAAGCTAAATGAATATGATCCCTAATACCTGCCAGTAATCCCTAATCTATTACTGATTACATTAATGAGTAATAGAAGAATAGTCTCAGAACTGTTTGTCTCAATTGGTCACTTAAGTTTAATAGTAAAAGACTGGTCAATGATCACAATGCAGCATAAAACTACAGAAGGAAAGGAGATTTTGTGGACCGTGTGTGTGTGTGTGTGTGTGTGTGT
>NW_005340268.1:0-517 GCF_000412655.1 Myotis brandtii | reverse complement strand
GCCAAAAGGCTCATAAGGAAAAACAGCTATCTCCTGTTTGATTTACTCTTTTTGTTTAAAAAAAATTGATTTCAGAGAGGAAGAGGGAGTGAGAGAGAATCATTGATTGGCTGTTGCCTGCATGGCCCATACTGGGGATCAAGCCTGCAACCTGGGAATGTGCCCTGAGTGGGAACTGAACCGTGACCTCCTGGTTCATGGTTTGGCTCAGTGGATAGAGCATCAGCCTGTAGGGGCCCAGGTTCGATTCCTCCCCAGGTTGCGGGCTTGATCCCCAGTAAGCGTGCAAGAAGCAGCTTATCAATGATTCTCTCTCATCATTGATGTTTCTCTCTCTCCCTTCCTCTCTGAAAAAAATAAAAATATTTTGAAAAAAAAGAAAAGAAAATTAACCATTGAGCCATGCGGGAGGGGCGATCCTGAGCACTTCTGTCTGCCAGGACACTCCCCGCATTAAAAAAAAAAATTAATGAATAGATTTTTTTTTGCGGGCCCTAAAAATTTCACTTTGTTTTCT
>NW_005340267.1:0-221 GCF_000412655.1 Myotis brandtii | reverse complement strand
GAGGCTGCGCCCCCCACCCAGCAGGGCTTGATGGGGGCCCTGAAGCTGCACCCCCCACCCGGCAGGGCTTGACAGGGGTGGGGCCAGCCAGGTCTGGATCTCACCCAATGTGGGTGGGACCAGCCGGGTCTGGGTCTTGTGCGATTTCGAGGTGTATGTGGGTGGGCGGGGACTCGACTCTGGATCCTGCGGTGTGCCCCAGACTCTGACAGGAGGAAGAT
>NW_005340266.1:0-276 GCF_000412655.1 Myotis brandtii | reverse complement strand
AGATTTTCAGGGGAATTCTGCTCTGAGGCGCCTTCCTGTCTAGTGTGAGCCGGGCTCGGAGCGGATCCAGTGCCCCCACTGCGCCGGCAGCTGGACAGGGACGGCGGGGTCACAGGAGGGACTCTGCCACAGTCCCTCGGGGTGCTTTTCCAAGAGAAAGGCCACATTTCTTGTGGTGACGCTGAAGTGCTTTGCAGTCTTGTTCCAGTGTACCTTCTGGCTTCACTGTCCCCCTCTTTTTTTTTTTAAAAAAAATATTTTTATTAACTTCAGAGA
>NW_005340265.1:0-802 GCF_000412655.1 Myotis brandtii | reverse complement strand
GGACATCTGTAAGCCAAGCTCATAGATTTTTTTCCCCTTTAACTAGTGTATTAATCAGATTTTTCTGGAATGAAATTACACAACAAGTAAACCAAGAATACTCTAGGCTTGTATCAGCAAGCATATTCCTCACTCAGAAAATGGATAATCTGACTGGGTTGGTGGGGCTGGTTACCGAGGTGTGTTCACTTTGTAAAAGTTCATTGGTATTTATAATTACAATGGGTGCAAGTTCTTGAAGGAAAGTAAAATTTCAATAAAAAAGAGGCCTGCTTTAAAAGTATGAGTAAGCATAAGCGTAGCAAACCCAGCAGAGGCCGAAAAAAGAAATTAACTCCAAAGTGAAGCACATTTATGCAACTTACACTCATGAAAAAACAACAACGCAGAAATAGCATTAGTTAGTAGATTTCCCACCGATCTGCTCCTTCTCTAGCTAGATTAAATCAAAAACTTCAAAGGAAAAGAGATATAGTCAAATAGGTGACTTACTAGTTAAACAGTACAGCAGAACAAGAGACCTTCTTCCTAGTGTTGTCACAGAGGATCAGGCACACTATGCTCTCTGCACAGTGTGCCCAGCCAGTTGGCCACATGGATTGATCAGGAACTTGAGAAACTGTAACAAACATAAGATGTATACCTTGTGAGATAATTAGTCTTTGAAGTTAAGCTTCAGAGCAGAACCATTTTCATGTTCCTGGGGAAACACTATATATCTGTGCCATTTTTTCTTATAAATAATATATTTATTCTCATGAAATGAAGTTGATATGGACAAGAAAACTACTATGAAAAGCAA
>NW_005340264.1:0-1171 GCF_000412655.1 Myotis brandtii | reverse complement strand
CCACACCTTTGGGGACCCCTGGACTTGCTGGGGTTGGGCCCCAGCAGGTGGTGTTCTTCCATTGTTTTGAACAATAATTCCTAGATTCTGTTTATCTGGCTGACCCATAGCAATCTCAGTTTCCAATGATCACTTGCCAATACCCCTAGTGTCCTCATTGTTTGCAATATGGATAGGCTGAGGATTTTCCAAATCTATAAATTCTTCTTCTTTTTGCTTAACAATGCCATCTTTAAGTCATTTCTCTCTTTTCACATTTTATGTAAGCAACCATGTAAAACAATATATCTTTAAAGAAGACCAAGAGGAGGCTCTTTTTATGCACTGCTTCATTTAATTAAAATTGTATGGAATTTAAATATATCCAGATATATGAAGAAAGCCCTCATGAACTTGAAGTAGAGGCAATCACACTTCATGAGGCCAAACTGTCTTATTCGGAAATAAACCTTGATGAGTATGACTGAATTTATGGTTATTTCTGTCATTTTGGTTAGTGCAGTTAGACCTCCATTCTCCTGAGTACTTTTAAAGAAATTTCATATTCATATAATTATAAAATTTTATATTCTTTTCAGTTAAGTTACAGACTAATTGAATAATTAAAAAGAGATAAAAGTACCAACAATTATGTCTATCATTTTGGTGAGTGTATTAGTTGTTAGCCATTAGTTCTTTGATTGAGTTCTAGGAGAAATACATCTCCTTGTAAAATAAATTGATTGAGAGGACTTCTCTAAAATACCAGTTTTAAAGACAACTGCTAATACTGAAGTTATTATTGATACAACTAATGAAATATAAAACAGGCAAGAAATAATTTTACTACCAGATGCTGTGGCAGCAGGCCATCAACATGCCAAAAATATCAAGACATTTCTCTAAGACATAATATAGGCAAGGACAGTTTGACAATATCTTCAAAGGGTTGACTCGTTCAATTCCATAGGAAAAACAACATGATGAGTAAATAGATATTGTGTACTTTTGTAAGTTTCCATTAACACCTACTAAGCTTAGAGCTAGGAGGAAAATAATAACTTATGTAATTAAAGATCATACTTTTTTTAGCAGTAGCTTTCTTCAATGTGGATTTTTATCTGTAACATTTAAAATAGCAAAGTTCTTCTCTGCCTTCCTGTACTTTCACATTTTATCAATTGTCTCAGGT
>NW_005340263.1:0-244 GCF_000412655.1 Myotis brandtii | reverse complement strand
CCATGAGCACAGCAACCTGGAAAGGCCTTCCCAGAAAAGGAAGCGCACAGCAAATACAGCGAAGCACGGGAACAGCACACTGCAAGCAACAGGAAGGCAATACACAAAAGGCAACGCAGCAAAGCAAGGAAAGTCCTGGAACAGGTTAAGTGGGAAAAACAGGAAGCAAGGACAGCGAACCCCGAGGAACCTAACACTGTGAAGGAATCCTTGAAGATGAGGTGAGTGGCATGACAGCATCACA
>NW_005340262.1:0-240 GCF_000412655.1 Myotis brandtii | reverse complement strand
CAGAACGAATGAATGACCCAAATGACTGGAACGACCGGTTGACCAGTCGCTACGACACACACTGACCACCAGGGGGCAGATGTTCAATGCAGGAGCTGCCCCCTGGTGATCAGTGTGCTCCCACAGCCAACCTCCCAAGGTCAGCCAACCTCTCCCAGTCCCTCCCCCTGGCCGGCAAACCTCCCGTGGTCCTTCCCCGCATCCGGCAGGCCCTGGTTGGCAGCTGGCAGGCCCTGATCA
>NW_005340261.1:0-882 GCF_000412655.1 Myotis brandtii | reverse complement strand
CACGCGTGTCATAGGTTCGCCATCACTGTTCTAGACTATCTCAGTGCATTTTAGTTTTTTTTTGACATATGCAAAAATGAGAGTAGCCAATATTTATTTAGGGCTTACTGTGTACCAGATGCTGTGCTAAGCGCCAAGAATGTAATGTTGAGTAGCATTTGTATCTCCATTTCATAGATCAGGTAACAGAGACAGAAAAATTAAGTAACTCCTATGAGTCAGACATCTAATAAATTGCAGAACCAAAATTTAAACACAAGCATTCTAATTCCAGAATTTGCATGCTTAATCAACTCTAATATGAGCAGTAAGTTTTGATAACTTAGGAATTATTATTGTTAATTCTTTAGAATATTCTTCTGTTTTCTGACTTCTCACATCTTTAAAACAACAGCAAACTAAAATAATTTAAGTAGAATGAATGTACAATGAGTAGAATGAAACTAATTTTTAAAAGAAAACAAAAAGAACTTGTATTCTTAAAGTAGAATAGGCCATTTCTAAGAGAAAAATCATATTTTTGTGTGACAATTTACCAATATAAATCTAACTGGTTAATCTCAGAATTATGCAAGATGTCTGGTCAAGGTCCTAAATGATCCATGAAAAATTAGTTCCACATATAAATTCAATTGTGTTAATAATGGGGATTAATCAATGTCAACAATGGCAATTGAAGTAAAATGGGTGACTTGTATTATTAAATAAACAATACTGGTATTTTCTATTACCGAACAAAGATTATATTAAACATTAAATTGCAAAAACCATTTTTAGTCATAATGTGCATAGGTTTTTATGTTTTTGCCCTTATATATAATGATAATAGGGCTGATAATTATAATTGAATTGCTGGATGTAGTAAATATTCTGCTATAAACT
>NW_005340260.1:0-246 GCF_000412655.1 Myotis brandtii | reverse complement strand
AGGGTTCTAGGATTTGATGCCTCATAAGAGTCAGTTTATATATAAAATTGTGCTAACATATTTTTACATTCTCTGCTCCTTCTGTGGGTGTGTAGATCTCAGGGCACACATGCTACGAAACATTTAGTAAACATGCCTGGAAGCTGTGCCTTCTAGAACCACTTCCCTCCCTTTTCCCAGATGGGAAATCTGGCTCATCTGACCAAACCAGGCTCAAATGTCACTTCCTGCTTGGTCCTCCCTGTC
>NW_005340259.1:0-996 GCF_000412655.1 Myotis brandtii | reverse complement strand
CAGCTGCCTCCTGCACACCCCACACTTGGGATTGAGCTCGAAACCCAGGCATGTGCCCTGAGTGGGAATTGAACCAGTGACCTCTAAGTGCATGGGACAACGCTCAACCACTTAGTCACACCGGCCGGCACCTTCACGTCTTTTAGAGTCACTCTTTCCTGACCTCTCTCAAGGACCTCATGCAATAGCATAGTCCTCCCCTGTAGCTCATTACATAACATGGATCTTCCCAGTGAGCATGAAAAAGAATGAACATATATTTTACTATTCAGCTTCTTATTTGAAGTAGAGCAGCTGGTATTTGAGGAATCAGAAGTCAAAATATTAAAATGTGCTGGAGAGAAGAATATAAGGGGCCCCACAGCTGTGGATGAATATCAGTGACTTAGGCTTCAACAGACTCCTCCTTTCTCCCCCTGCCTCACCATATATACAAAGAAATGACAATAGGACTGACTTAATAATGGGCCGGGTCCAGTGCACAATGAAAATGCAGAGCCCTTATTCAAAAGTTATCAAGGACTTAAGACAGTGGAAGCAGAGTATTAGACTCAGTGCGGGACACTTCTGCACACGGGGCCTGTGCCACTGCCCTAGTCCTGGGTGACAGTCAGCCTGTGACCATGTGTGCCATTGGCTTTGGGGCCAAAGACTTCAGGTTAACTTCCCTTTTCTGATTTGTGTGTGACATCCAGCCAGACCTTTCTGCTTCTCACCTCACTTGCCTTGACTTTGGTGAACAGAGTGCTACTTTGGTGACTGTTCTTAAATTGCAGCCTAAAAGGCCTTGAGGGCAGAATGTTCATCTGTAGCATCATAACTATTCTGCAAGGGTAACAGCTGGAAAGAAATCCCCAGGAATTAACAGTGAAAAGATAGTATAGGCTTATTAAGACAAAGGTCTGCTAGGACTCTATCTACCTAAAGCATGCAAGGGGATTGTTAAGTTCACTTTCCCCCCCTTTTTATTGAATTTATTGGGGTGACACTGCTTAA
>NW_005340258.1:0-1055 GCF_000412655.1 Myotis brandtii | reverse complement strand
ATTGTACCCTGTGCTGAACACCCAAAGTCACATCTCCCCCTGCCACCATATATTAGGGCCCACTTTCCTCTGGTAACATTGAGTTTTATTTAGAGAGTTCAAGTAGGGTCAATATTTCTACTCATTTTTTAATTACATGAATTAGGCATTTTTTATCATCAGGAGACTGGAATAGTGTCTCTCTCTCTCCCCTAGGGTACATAGTATAGATAATGCTTACACAAAATGAACATTTATATCAAAATATGAAGAAATTAAGAGCCTTTGAATTCCAAACTGGAATTCAACAGGAGGAGAATTAGCCCTGTTGCCTATCGACATACGCTTGGCTCTTTCATGAATCATGTACTCCATTGTGATCTTCTGTCAAACAGGTATAAGTGCTGTGTGTAAAGTACCTCCACACCCCACACCACGCAATCCATGCTTTCTACAAAACCTTACTCTTTTGCGTTTTCCTAAATATTTTTAGTTGTGACGTTAAGTATAAGATGGGGATATTATGTAGATTTAATTTTTTCTGCTTGAGAGAGAGAGAGAGAGCTCTTACAGACCCCTTGGTTATGCATTGCAGTCCTGCGCACAGCTCCTAATGGGGGCCGTCTGTGATTAGACTTGTAATAAGTGCTTTTTAATGATGGGTAGGAAACCAGTTAATGATGAGCTGCTTCTTGAAAAGTACTGTCCATTCATTCGCTATCAAGTGCTGACCGCGCTTTAAATGTGTCTACCCTGTTCTGAAATCAAATCGAATGAACACGCGTTTGTGCATCTGTCTTTTGTTTCCCTTATGGCCTTCCTCTGAATCTGAGAGCACTGGCACATTTGCAGCGATCTATTCACTATCCAGAGGCCTTCAGCAAGGCCGCTTCTGAAAAGTTTATGCACCTTAAAATGAAGGCAAGCACATCAGCATCCCGAATTCACCCCCAGACAAGACTGGGGCTGCTGGCCACTAATTCCGTCCCTTCGTCCCTTTCTGAGCACCCCGCTCAGGACCAGGAGAGGGGCTGCCACCCTGTCTTTGTGACATGCCAGGGCCTCGTGTTCTTCCA
>NW_005340257.1:0-1895 GCF_000412655.1 Myotis brandtii | reverse complement strand
GGGCAGCGAAAGGCCATTCGGGAGCAGAGTCGCGGTGGGATGCCGGTTCTTGGAGGGCACCTGGGAGAGCCCCCGACACACCCCCAGGGTTTGACAGCTGGCTCTTTGCTCGGCTCTGCCCTGTGGCCTGTGCCCAGTGGCTTGGAGGCAGCCTGGGCTGCGGCAGGGACTGACTGCCCAAGGGAGGCGTGACAGATGACTTGAGTTTTGAGGCTCGGAAACTGGAGTTTCAATTCCTTTCCGCTCGAAGGAGGGCCGTGGGAGCGGTTGGCAGGAGGGCTGGGAGAAAGTAAACGATGTTCGTTTCGCATCTATTGCCTTTAGACACACAGCTCGGTCACTGTGGCGTGTAGTGGCGGTTACGTGCATCTGTTCTCGAGCAGAAGTGACTAGGCTCCTGCTCTGGTTCTCTGTCTTACTATGTGACTTTGGGCTAGTTAATTAACTTGTAAATATAATCTATTTAAAGATAGAGATATATGATAGAAATAAGATAGATAAGATCATATAAGATAGAGATAATATAGTGCCGTCTTTGGAAGGTGGTTTAAGTTGGAGTGAATTGGTACACAACGTTCAAGTGCTTAGTAAAAGTTGGGCATAAAGTTAGGAGAGGAGTGATTTGTTGCTGGCAGAACGTCAGATGGCAATGTCCAGCCAACCCATGGCAGTGTGGCACTGGAGTTTAGGATAGAAATTAGTGATTGCGATAGTTGTATTCATTACAGGCAATAGTGGCTGCCAGAGTAACAGAAATAAGACAAAAAGAGCAGAGAAAGTCTGGAACCTGGGGAAATACCTTCATTTTTCCATTTCCGGGGCCATTTTTAAGCCTAGCACTGCTTTTCCTCACAAATTAACAGGGCCACTGGTATCCAAAATTGCCTCTAAGAAGGGATTTGATGATAAGCTGTTTAGTATTATAATAACAGAAGCTTATAATTTGTACCATTGGCAACATACTTTACTTACATAATGAGAATCTGCCCTTTGTACACATTAACTAAGAAATAAGGTAGAAAATTTGTTTGTGTGGTCAGTGCCGATAAGAGTCTCTACTTAGCACTGGAGCCTCCCTTTTCTGTCCTAGGCAGTTCAAAGGAAAATGCTCATTAAGCACGTGTCATCTCATGACACATTGTTGGGTTTGATGATAGTGCTGCGATTGGTTTTCATACTGTTCACCTTTCATATTGAAATATAACTTTTTGGTGGTTTGATTTAAAAGCAAGAAAAAAAGGAAGCTCCTATGTTCTTAGATATAGGGTGGCAGAAATGGAGACAGTTGTTCTTGGTATTCACTACTGTTTTGTGCAGGAGTTTGGCCAAGCGGTCTGATGGAGAAAGACATGCATAACGTTAGTGATACAATAAGAATGCTTTGAATTTGTACAGCACTTTTCAATTTAAAGAATCCTTTCACATTCGCATTTGGTCCTCAGAAAAGAATTCTGTGTGGTAAATGTTTGTTCTGATGTATATGTCAGGACAAGCACCTCCTACTTCCAAACTTTCTGGTCCTTCTCATTGCACTCTGAGGGAAAGCCAACGTCTTTGTGATAGCCTAGTTGCCCTACAGGACCTTGCCCCAATTGCGCTGTCCCCGTTTTCTGACCTAATTTTTCACTGTTTTTCTTTCCCTTCTATCATTTTGCATCAGCTAGACTGGCTCTCTACGGTTCCTTCAACAAACATGGCATGTTTCTACCTAAGGGCCTTTGTTCATGCTGTACCCATTTTTGAACGGAGATATCGACAGGGTTTTCTCCCCCATCCCCTTTGTCTTTATCCAAGTGTTATATTTTTTATTTTTCATTTTTATTCTCTCCTGAGGATATGGTTATTGATTTTTTTAAAAGGGGGGGGGGAGATAGAGAGAGAGAGAGAGAGAGAGA
>NW_005340256.1:0-518 GCF_000412655.1 Myotis brandtii | reverse complement strand
GACCTGGAGAGTATTATGCTAAATTAAATAAGCCAGTGAGAGAAATACAAGTATCACATGGTCTCACTTACATGAGGATTTATTGATTTTAGAGAGAGAGGAAAGGAAAGGAAGAAACTTGGATTGGCTGCCTCCTACATGGGTATCAAGCCTGAAACCTGGGCATGTTTCCTAACTTGGAATAGAACCTGTGATTTTCTGGTATCTGGGATGACACTCAACCAACTAAGCTCAACACTTTTATTGAATTTTTATTTATTTTTGCTATCACAAAGTTCTATGTCCGGTTTCTTTTTCTTTGGTACTTTTACATAAAATTCTCTAAATTTTATAAACATGGGTACAATATATTTTTGTTAGTCTCTGAAAACATCTATCTATATAAAAGCCTAAGCAACCATTGCAACCAAACAGATAACCGAACAGGCTGCATGGGGCAACCCGGCCTGCAGGGGGGTTAGTGAGGGGTGACAAAACCACTGAGCAGCAGGCTACACGGGGTGACCAAGCCGGCAGGG
>NW_005340255.1:0-317 GCF_000412655.1 Myotis brandtii | reverse complement strand
CAAAGTTGGAAGGATCACAATACCAGACATCAAGCTATATTGCCAAACCACTGTTCTCAAAACTACCTGGTACTGGCACAAAAACAGACATATAGACCAATGAAACAGAACAGAGAACCCAGAAATTGACCCAAGTCATTATGCTCAATTAGTGTTTGACAAAGCAAGCCGAGTACACAATACACAGTGTTAGGAAAACTGGACAGATACATGCAAAAGATAAAAAATGAAACTAGACCACCAACTTACACCATACACAAAAATAAACTCAAAATTCATTAAGGACTTAAACATAAGATGTGAAACCATAAAAATCT
>NW_005340254.1:0-219 GCF_000412655.1 Myotis brandtii | reverse complement strand
TCCCATTGGCTAATCAGCGCAATATGCAAATTAACCATCATTTGCATATCAACAAAGATGGCAGTTAATTTGCATACGTAGGCTCCAAGTGGCGGAGGGAAGACTGAAGGTGAGCCAGAGCCGAGAAGATGGAAGACTGAAGGCGGCTCCGGCCGGAGCAGCAAAGATGGAAGACTGAAGGCGGCTCCGGCCGGAGCCAAGGCCTGGGTCCCGGGTGCC
>NW_005340253.1:0-206 GCF_000412655.1 Myotis brandtii | reverse complement strand
CATTTTTTAAATGTCAATTTGTCTGATGACATATAATCTATTTCTAGAACCTTCCTTCTGTTCCACACATCATTTGTCTATTCTCTCACCAATATACACAGTCGTAATGTATCAATTGATTTTTGACAAGAGTTATAAGAAAATGAAATAGCTAAAGAATAGTCTTCTTAACAAATGATGGTATGACAACTGGATAGCCACCTGCT
>NW_005340252.1:0-271 GCF_000412655.1 Myotis brandtii | reverse complement strand
CTGAATAAATCAGTTTTATTCAGACTGTGCATTCTGGAATACCTCTTCCCACCCAGAACTGCTTTCCTCCACCGACCCCAGCCAAATTATTTTCTTTTATCTCTGTTATATATTGGCCATCTGAATAAGGTCTTCTTTGTTTAATCCATAGCATAAACTTTATTGAAACCCTAGACTAAAAAAAATGATATGAGCAAAAAAAAAAGTTTTAGAATTTTGTTGTGCATCCAGGCGGCCTCTGATATATGTCTACTTCATTTCCAAGAACATC
>NW_005340251.1:0-245 GCF_000412655.1 Myotis brandtii | reverse complement strand
TTTATATGTGACAATTCAGTAGAGTTAAAGCAGCAAGATAATTCTGGATGGAAAATCGGCTAACCCTGGCATCTCTGAACCTGTGGACGATTGAACTCTCTCTCCTCTCTCAGTGCTGCCCTTCGGTGGACGCCACTGTGCTACACAGGGGGGCAGTCCCCATGCATTCACAGAACTCTGCTCATAATACAGCAGGAATTGTAACCGTCCCCTTTCTGTGTCTAATTAATTTTAAAGTGCTCAGT
>NW_005340250.1:0-830 GCF_000412655.1 Myotis brandtii | reverse complement strand
CTGATTGGTTGTTTTCTATGCCAATCATGGTCAGAAGGTCTTCCTTTTAGGCACCCAATGGTTCTTCACAGCACCCAGATTTGTTTCTGATTGGTCTTTGTCTATTGCAGTCAACGTCAGAAGTTTCACTGGTAGGCAGCCATTGGTTCTTCACAGCACCCACATTTGGTTCTGATTGGTTGTTTTCTATGCCAATCATGGTCAGAAGGTCTTCCTTTTAGGCACCCAATGGTTCTTCACAGCACCCACATTTGGTTCTGATTGGTTGTTTTCTATGCCAATCATGGTCAGAAGGTCTTCCTTTTAGGCACCCAATGGTTCTTCACAGCACCCACATTTGGTTCTGATTGGTTGTTTTCTATGCCAATCATGGTCAGAAGGTCTTCCTTTTAGGCACCCAATGGTTCTTCACAGCACCCACATTTGGTTCTGATTGGTTGTTTTCTATGCCAATCATGGTCAGAAGGTCTTCCTTTTAGGCACCCAATGGTTCTTCACAGCACCCACATTTGGTTCTGATTGGTTGTTTTCTATGCCAATCATGGTCAGAAGGTCTTCCTTTTAGGCACCCAATGGTTCTTCACAGCACCCACATTTGGTTCTGATTGGTTGTTTTCTATGCCAATCATGGTCAGAAGGTCTTCCTTTTAGGCACCCAATGGTTCTTCACAGCACCCACATTTGGTTCTGATTGGTCTATGTCTATGTCATTCAGTGTCAAAAGCTCTGCCTCCTAAGCAACTATTGGTTGTTCCCAGCAACACATTTGATTCTGATTGGTTGGTTTCTGTGCCAGTCAGCATCAATAGCTCCACTTCCTAGGCAGCCAT
>NW_005340249.1:0-282 GCF_000412655.1 Myotis brandtii | reverse complement strand
AAGCCAGGAAGCCACATTATCAAGGATATTAAAGTGGCGAAGTCAGAAGCTTTGCTCGTAGGAGGAGACAAAGACCCAATAACGACAGTAAAGAGGAGAAAGGAGGAATGCTCTGAGAGACAGACCAAGTCCTGGGGCGCTCTCTCAGCAGCGTTCACTGCATGCACCTTTAAATAAACCGAGTTCATATTTTCTCAAGTTTGGATTACAGGATATTTTAAACTGCCATTATCTTTTCCTGCCTCGTGTTTTATAAATATGTCTTTAATCTCACAGAAACTC
>NW_005340248.1:0-203 GCF_000412655.1 Myotis brandtii | reverse complement strand
TGCACAACAGAAAGATCATAGACAAATCCTAACAAATATAGAAGTGCAAGCAACGAGGAAAAAGGTGAAGTCAGTGCAGAGTGCCCGAGAGGGAGCTGCCGGGGGAGCCAGAGGGCATGTGCCACAGGCAGCCAACACGCCTGCTCACGGTCACCGCACAGGCACAGAAGCCACTTTCAAGAAAAACTCCTGAATGAACTGGA
>NW_005340247.1:0-284 GCF_000412655.1 Myotis brandtii | reverse complement strand
GTTACCAGGTAACACAACACTATTTCAATGAAAAAGTAGCAGGAAGCCATACCTACTTTCTATGGCTCTGGTTCTAAGTTAGCCTGGTTACGTTTTATTCTTTCTTATTCACTAAGTATAGTGGAGCCTCGGTTATCAAACTTAATTTGTGCTGGAAGGCTGTTCAAGAGGCGATTTGTTCAAAAACCGAAAAATTTTCCCCATTAGGAATAATGTAAATTGAATTTACGTTATTTGTAATGACCCCCAAATGATTCCATGTTTTAACATTTCTTATGTATGGC
>NW_005340246.1:0-375 GCF_000412655.1 Myotis brandtii | reverse complement strand
ACACACACTTTTCTCCCCTCAACTCAGCCCTGCCCCACCCAGGCCTTCTTAATCAAACTGTCAAAAGTCACAGTAGGTTCTCTTGCCTGAAGCCAGGGGCCGCCCCGGGTGGGGTGAGGGTATAGCTTCTACACTGACATTTTCAGGCTCTGCTGCTGCTCCTGCAGGCTCTGCTGTTCCTGCAGGCTCCCGGCTCCTGCCCTTTGTCGCAACCTAGTCCAGTGGGAAACTGGGAACCACGTGGTGGCGGTGTGAGCAGAGGCCTATAAACAACGATTCCAGCAGGTGGAGGACATCAGGGGTGTCCCAGGGCCTGTACAAACAGAAGAAATGGCACAGGATACAGTCACCTGAACAGCTTCCCCTTTCTTCCCA
>NW_005340245.1:0-664 GCF_000412655.1 Myotis brandtii | reverse complement strand
TGCTGGCCCCCGATGCCTGCCAGACTTTTGTCTTTGCCGGAGCCCCTCCCCGTCCAGTTGGGATTTGGGGGCCGAGCTGTCTGGGGTCCCAGGGCCAATGCAGTGCCGGCTCCTCCGGGGCCTGGCAGGCGCCCTCCTCACCCTCCTGTGCTTGGGGCTCCTCTCCCTTCGCTACCACGTGAGCCGGTCCCCGAAGAGCGTGCAGGAGACCCCCGGGCTGAGCCCACCGAGCCCGCCGCCCCCGGAGCTGCAGCTGCAGGACGTCTACATCGCTGTCAAGACGACCCGCGCCTTCCACCGCTCTCGCCTGGACCTGCTGCTGGACACGTGGGTCTCCAGGACCAGGGAACAGGTGACACGCTGGTGACTGTGGGCCCCAGGAGTGGCCCCTGGCCTGCGGGACTCTAAGGCTTTTCTATGGGTTGGGGTCCCTGGCAGCCTTGGGGAGGAGCGGCTCCCCCACCTGCCCACTCCCCCTTCTTCCCAGGATCCAGGGGCTTCTGAGGTCCTGGCTGTGCCCTCCCTGGCCCTGGGGCGCGCTACCCCTCAGGCCCACTGCTCTGTCTCTTTTAGGGGCCAGGCTGGGCTCATGCCCCAGCTTCTGGGTCCCTCCTGGGGATCCTCTATTCCAGCGGTTCTCAACCTGTGGGTTGTGACCATCGGA
>NW_005340244.1:0-1210 GCF_000412655.1 Myotis brandtii | reverse complement strand
AATCAACTTAACTTCGCCAACCTTAAAAAAAGAGTGTTGTGTTTTTTTTTTTTTCTATTTTAGTCTACAATAATTTAAGCACCTCTAGTGGTTATGGGGAACAAAGCAATGTGCACTCGATAGAGACCAGATTCCATGCTCAGGACAGGAAAGCCAAAGACAAGTGTGGATCTCTTGTCAAACAACAAGGACAATTTCAGAAATGC
This sequence comes from Myotis brandtii, assembly GCF_000412655.1. NCBI lineage: Eukaryota > Metazoa > Chordata > Mammalia > Chiroptera > Vespertilionidae > Myotis > Myotis brandtii. The sequence goes on along the minus strand of NW_005340244.1, from coordinate 1,004 downwards.
ACGCTGGTATTATAACAAAGCCACGTACACCAACCCAGAGAAAGCTCTGTTAAAAACTCAACAGTGACAAGTTCAACATGAAACAATTACAAGCCATTCATTATAAAAGTTGAACCTAAAAGAGTTATACTTACTATTCCTTCAAGAAACAATATAAACTATGCTTTAAAAAAGGAATATATACCAATAATAATCAATTAATTTGTGCTCAGCTTATCATCAAAAATGAGGTGAGAAGGAGTAAAAAATGACTTCTTGATTTTAAAAATAAAATCCTATTTTTTAATTGATATGCCTTCCCCCGGCACTGACTGGGTATTCCAAGCTCATGTCTCTTGTGGTCCTTGAGCCTTTGTCTCCCATTAGTCTTATGGGCACATGCCTGGGTGTTTAGAAAAAGCACCCAGATACAGGCAGGTATCTGCAGCCACACACAGACAGGAACAAGGGGAAGGTCAAGCAGAGCCTGGCCCTGGAATCAGCAGGGCTTGATGGAGCCAAAGGGAGCAGTGTCACAGGTGACAGTCCTGAATATTCCCCGAGAAACCGGGTGCTGCCTGTCCCCATGCTCCTGTGGTCTGAGGCCCCAGCATTTCTCTGGCTCTGCCTCACTCACGCCTGGGACACTGGAGTCCATGGAGCCCAGTCTGTACCCTGGGTGAGCCCTCTTCTGACTTATCGTTAGGAGCCCTCCCTGCCCCAAGGGCTCCTGCCCATCTGCCCTTTCTCATCCTGCTTCCTCACAAATTCTCTGAAGGCTCTGCCTTGCCTGGCACCCCCTTGTCTTTTCTCCTGTTCAGAGCTGCCTATAGTCATATCTCTGAGATTCAGGCTCCCCTAAAATTACTGACAACGACTGGTGCACACTGCTTGTTCTTGGTTCTGATTAGGGTTTGCCCCATGGAGGCTGCTAAGTCAGACACCATTCACGGTTCCTCCTCTGCTCGCTCCTTCCTGCTGTGGCCCGCTTTGCTCCCAGCATGCTGTGCGGTGCTCTCTGCTTT
>NW_005340243.1:0-299 GCF_000412655.1 Myotis brandtii | reverse complement strand
AACCAGACAACCGTAGCTCTGGAAACGTGCAGTTCCAAATATTTGGGAAGTTAATTCGTCAGGAATGAGCTTTTGAAATGAGCTTGGTGGTGGGTGATGGCGAAGCAACACCTTCCTTGCGGCCTGTGGATGGGAGCGGGATCCTCAGCGTGTAGGGTCTCAGGCGTGGATTACCAGAGAGGCCTTGTCACTCGGCGATAATCAGGGATGCCGAGCGCTGCTGTCTTAATAGGTTTGTAAACCCTCCTTCACGGTTCATTAACGCGGCAGACAAAACTGCGGAGGTCAGAAAGCACAGC
>NW_005340242.1:0-266 GCF_000412655.1 Myotis brandtii | reverse complement strand
GCCACGTGTACTGGTGTGTGCCATGTGCTGTGTGTGCCATGTGTGCTATGTACTCTGTGTGCCGTGTACTGTGTGTGCCATGTGTGCTGTGTGTGCTGTGTGCTGTGTGTGCCATGTCTGCGACGATGTTTGTTTCTCTTACCCACGCTGGGGTGCAGGGCCCCGGGCTGGTCACAAGCGACCTGGATTTGGGATCCCGTGTCCTCTGGGTCTCCTGTGCTGAGAGGCGTACACGTGTGGCGGTTCATGGTCACAGCTCCCCTCTC
>NW_005340241.1:0-1198 GCF_000412655.1 Myotis brandtii | reverse complement strand
GGAAGACAGTCAACATCATAATATAAAAGATGCAACAAATATAAAAATACAAGGAGACAAATACCTGACAACATGCTTGCTAACTTCAGAATTACAATAGCCCACAGTTGTACAAAATAACGGATAGTGTTCTAATTATAAAATAAACTCCAGGCAATAAGATTATGCTTCATTTTCAAAGAAAATTCTACAAATAATATTTTTCTCATTTTATCCTTTTTTAGTTAAAACAAATGACTAACATAATAAAGTTTTTTTCTTAAATATGTTATATATAGATAGAAGTTTATGTGTCTATGCATATATATTAAAAAACCCCTGCTAATTGTACTTTTAAGCTCCATCTCAAATCTGCCAGTTTATTTTTTCTTTCCACACTGTACTTACTAATTTTTAGTCCACAAACATCCTTTACTTGTATGTTTCTCCCGGTTTCTTCTCTTGAACTTTTCTAATCCATTTTGTACATATTATGTAGGAGTTATTTTTTAAAAACACAAAATAAACCATATTATTCCCATATTTACAACCTTTTCATAATTTTCTGTTGTTCTAAAGATAAAAATACATCTTATTTTGGCTGACAAGACTCTACATGAGATTCTCCCTACTTATTTCTTTAACCTACTCTCCAGTTGAATTTATATTCTTCAGTTTTCACAACATGCCATATGCTCCTTGCCTTAGGACTTTTGTCCATACTCTCCCTTTTATTCAATCTGTTCTTCCTCTTTATCTTCTCACTATTCAGATGCGTTCCCCTATTTTTTCTGTGATTACATGATGACTGTTTCTTCCACATTGTTTCATATTTTATAGTATTTATTTACTGTATTTGAAATTTATGAGATGCTTGCGTCTTTTATATTATGATGTTGACTGTCTTCCTTGGATACTATGTATGTTTCAATATACATAGAAAGTTGGAAAAAATCTGTATCTATTTACCTACTTACTGACCTACTTATTTCTGGAATCTATGTAGAGAGATAGAGAGATTTGACATTCATCAGAATTAACTGGGAAGCCTGTCTAGCTCACAGATACCCAGTTTCCACCTGTAAGAATTCTGATTCAGAGGACTGGGATTAGGCTTGCATACCGTATGTTTAACAAGCACCCCACTTTTCATGGGATCATGTCTTTGCTTCATTTTCCTTAAATGGGTGTTTGTTTGTTTAATTCTTTTTTTAATTTT
>NW_005340240.1:0-232 GCF_000412655.1 Myotis brandtii | reverse complement strand
TTGCTTGTTTTTCTTTTAAAAGAAAGCAATTCCCTGATTGCGAAAAAAAAAGATTGTTTTCAAGAAAACATCAAGTCCCCAGATGTCATGTAGACCAAGCATGGACGTGACCTTGTCCACAGCCTGGCCTTGGTGTTGATTAATAATTTATATATATACTAGAGGCCCGGTGCACCAAATCCGTGCACAGGTAATGGCCCTAGGCCTGGCCGGTGATCAGGGCCAATCTGTG
>NW_005340239.1:0-271 GCF_000412655.1 Myotis brandtii | reverse complement strand
AACTTTGTTCTTTTTTCTCAGGATTGTTGCAGCTATTCTGGGGCTTTTTTTATTCCATATATATTTTTGGAAAGTTTCTTATAGGTTTGTGAAGTATGCCGTTAATACTTCAATGAGGATTGCATTCTATCTATAGATTGCTTTGGGTAGTATGGACATTTTATTGATATTTATTCTACCAACCCATGAATAATGTATATTTTTCCACTTGGTTATATATTCCTCTATCTCTTTCTTCAACATCCTGTAGTTTTCTGAGTACAGGTCTTTT
>NW_005340238.1:0-1028 GCF_000412655.1 Myotis brandtii | reverse complement strand
GTAAATAGGTTTTAGCTTAATTAGACACAAAGTTTTCACCTCCCCCTGATAGTGGTGTGTTTATACTTAAGACATCTCCTGCTCAGTAGCTAATCTTAATTAAGTGGGAGCTATTATGTATTAGGTTTTTTGGTGCTCTCTCTAGTGAAACTGTAAATGAATGACAAGAGTTATTAAACCTCAGATCTTTCCATAATTTAACAGCATTTTAGATATTAAATGTCAAAGACATATTCAGCAACACTTAGGAGTAGTTAGGCACAGGTGCCTGACACCTGTTGGCTATAGATCTTTGTGAGGCAAAATAGGTGAGAAACACATACCTAACACACAAAGTGCATGAGCACAGGCATTTACCAAACGTTACAGAGTTGATATCAGTTAAATTCTAAACTTTGGGTATTTAATAAAACTATAGAAAACAACTCTAATCATTGAATAAAAAAACAGAAACAATATTAAAAAACAAAATTGCACTTAGTCTTTTAAAAAGAAGCACAGAAAGTTAATGATTAATTCAGTTGGAACCTAAATGTACTGTTAATAGAGAACTATGAATGTATTAATATATGGTGAGCAGAAGAAAATTGTCCATAAGAACCAGGAGAAGTAATAATACCAAAACTAAGAAATAGAAACAAACAAACTAAAAAACAAACAAGAAAACTCCTTGTATTTTCAGGAAAGACTCAAATGTATTGGTATTAAGGGTGATAGCTTCATCTTATAAACCCAAAGATTAGGGGACAAGGTTCAAGTATGTCTGTGAACTTCTTGATAATATAAATTTGAATATGGACGTATATATTTTCCATTATAAGTTATGGTGTGGATTTTTATTAACGTCTCTATAAAACAACACCGCTGGCATTTTTCTTGGAAATCCTATAGTTGCCTGCTTGTAGTTTCATATTATTTGATTCTTAGGTCTATGGTAAATGGGAACATGGGTCCGTTCCTATGCTCCAACTACCCCTGCCACCTTGTGGGAAATAGTGAAGGCCATCTGTAAGCAGACTGTGAGACCT
>NW_005340237.1:0-912 GCF_000412655.1 Myotis brandtii | reverse complement strand
TAAAGGGCCAGAAGGTTGAGAACCACTGCAATAGAGGCTCCCTGAGCTGGCGATTGTTGACAATGGTCACAAATTCCCACGAAGAGGTGAGATCTACTTCACTAATAAAGCAGAAGTGACACTACACGACCTCTGAAGTGAGGTCATACAAGGCAATGCACCTCCCTGCCTGGGCTCCTGGGAACTTACTTTTGGAGCCTTCAGCCGCCACGTAAGAAGTTTGACTGCCCTGAAGCCGCCATGCAGTGAGGAAGCCCAAGCTACATGAAGAGGCCACGTGTGTGCACTTCCGTCAGCAGCCCCGTAGCTGAGCCTTCCAGTCACCCCGGCTCAGTGCCAGACGTGTGAGCAAAGACACTGGGGATGATGCTAATCCCCAGGCATCGAAGTTGCCCCTGGCCATTCGCTATTCAATCATTTCATCTGTGGAGCCCCAGATACCATGGGGCAGAGTCGAAGTTCCCTCATGTGCTCTGTCTGAACTTCCGATCCATAGATCTGCGGGCATGATAAAATGGCTGTTTTGTGTCACTAAGTTTTGGGGTAGTTTGTTCTGCAGCAATGTAACTAGAATAGGGGGGACCTAGGGCTCCCCTGAACGACCGTGTGGGGCACACCTCAGAATTGCCCTACCTCCCACCCCTCCTTGGTTTCCGTTTGCCTCTCATGTGGCCGAGCACACTGTCCCGGGCAGAGAGAGGAAAGAAGGCCGCGGATAAGCCTGGGCTGGATTGGGTTTCCTCACAAGATGGCAGCCGCAGGGCAGTTGTGGAGGTGGGGCCTGGGTACGGGCTGGCCAGTCAGGGCTGTTCGGGGGTGGAGTCCCTGTCTTCGTGGAGCCCAGCCCTGCTTGTAGACTCCCGTGGGGATAATGCGAGGCCCGGGACACTGGCTGGAGTTGTTCTGTGACGT
>NW_005340236.1:0-702 GCF_000412655.1 Myotis brandtii | reverse complement strand
TCACAGCTGACAGAGAAAGAAAATATATTTCTGTAAACTAAACTGCATATGTACATATATCTATATATGTAACCATCTACAGCTACATTAAGGTAAATATGAGTTTACACTAATGAACTCTAATCCATTACCACATGGATCATTACCCTTCTTCCCTTGCTTTTCTGCAAACTCCCACTCCAAATATGAGAAACCTGACTTCCATTATCTGTCATACATTTCCCTAATTTATTCTATTCTAGCCTATATGTGTCATGGACTGAATGATTTTGTCCCCTCAAAATTTATATGTGGGAACCCCAACCCCTAATGTGACTGTATTTGAGAATAAGGACCTTAAGGAGATAGTTAAGGTCAAATGAAGTCATAAGGTTGGATCCTAATCCAAGGTTGGACTCTTTTTATAAGAAGAGGGAGAGATCCACGCCCCCCATCTCTCTCGCTCTCTTTCTCTCTATGCACACACGCAGAGAAGAAGCCATGTGAGGACACAAGGAGATGGTGGCCAGACAGACCTCACCAGAAACCAGCCCTGAGGACATCTTGATCTTTGACTTCTAGTATGAAAAAACAGCTTGCTGTTTTGTAAGCCACGAAGTCTGTGGTATTTTGTTATGGCAGCCTGAGCAGACTAATACACATATAGTGGTTTCAGAATTGTTCACCACACATGTATTTCCTCAGGACACAACTTTATCAACT
>NW_005340235.1:0-209 GCF_000412655.1 Myotis brandtii | reverse complement strand
GCCTCCATGTATTTGAAAGTTTTTGAGTGTTTTTATTGTAGTTCATTTCTAATTTCACTAGAGGCTCAGTGCACGAATTTGTGCATGGGTGGGGTCTGGCTGGCCCAACCCCAATTGGGGCCCAATCAGGGGTGGGACTGGCCAGGGAGTGGGGGCCACAGGCAGTTGGACAGCTGGCCCTGCCTCTAACCAGGATGGGGGTGCCAATC
>NW_005340234.1:0-609 GCF_000412655.1 Myotis brandtii | reverse complement strand
GAATTTCTTCATGGTGATTTTTACCTATCATCTCCTGAACAAGTTGTCTTCATGTCCTCAAGAAAGCCTTTCTTGACCTTTCCCCACACAACATTTTCATATATATAATCTCTATATTTTAAACACAAACCCTTTAGTGTATATATGATACTGCATTTTACTTGTCTGTTTACACATTCATTTTCTTCACAATCTACTAATATCCTTGAGGGCAGGTGCCATGTCTAATTTGCTTCTGTATCCCTAGTGTATGGATTATAACATGTACTCAATAATTTAATGTTAAACTAAAATTCCAAAAGTGTTTGAGAACCTGGGTGGTAGTGTTGTCTTTGAAAAGGAGCATAGAGTTACTCTCATTAAGGAAGGAATTAAGAAAGGTTGAGAAAGTCATAGATGTGGAGTAAGAAGGGACCACATAAAGAAAATATTAATCAGGGGACACTGTCTAAATCAGACAGATAATATATCTATATTTTCTCTCTGCTATCAGATGATAAGGCATGCGGATAAGTATAAGGGACATGCAAATGAAAGTGGAAAATGAAGTGAAAGAATTATGGTATAATGTGAACTTTAATTTTTAAAAGTGACAATACCTAATATTTG
>NW_005340233.1:0-1562 GCF_000412655.1 Myotis brandtii | reverse complement strand
TGTATATTATTCCTTCCTATTTGTCAAACTCTATACACATTGTTTTACTTTCTTGTCCCCTTTTTGCCTGTAATCTCTCAAACTATCTCATCTGCCTTCCTATTCCTTTCTAGGTACAGTAACCACAGGAAATACGTTTTTACTCTTCAAACACACGGGAATAAGTCTGTGATGTCGGAATTTGAAAAACAACTACACTTGCATCAACTATTTCTTTGACATAAGCTTTGCTCACTTACCACTGCAATATATAGTATTTGGACATGCAAAGTATCCAAATGTGTGACATATCAACAAATACCAAACCAATTCTACGGCTGTATTGTTAACTACGAAAACACCTTATATCTGGGGACAATTTGAAGGCCAAATGGGTCAAAACTAAAAAAAGAAAAATTAGATTATTGTCAAAGGAATGAATTTTTATAAGTACTATTAAAATGGGCCTAAAAATTTAATTGGTCTCTGCTACATTTCAACCAGCTCATCTCTCCATCAATAATAAAAGTGAAGGATGGAGCATAAATTATTACTCAATCCACTGAATGTGACAGTTTTCAAAAACGCACGCACGGTTCCCTTCTGAGAACTCTAAGTAAACAATTATAATTTATTTTCCTAAATCATTAACTACTTGCTTCAAAAAATGAGGTGATTAACTAAGCAAATGTTACTTGAATATAAATGTTGTATTAAACTCAAAAAAGAGAGAGACCAAATACCATATTTTAATTCAAGTTAGAAGTTACTGTAAACTCATCAGTCTAAGTAACATATACCACAGACATTAGCAAATACACAAAGCCAATAAGAGTTTAAATGCTACCCTTTAGCAATTCTCTTGCTAACATTTCAGCTTGAACTTATAATAACATTTATGATAATTTACCATAGACTGCTGACTTCAAACATTTAATTGGAAATGATGCAAACGTACCTTCAGAGAATAACATCAGATCTGGCAAGATTTTCTTTAGTGCAAACAAAGAAGAGGAACACCGAGTAAAATGTCATTGGAAATAATGCCCTCTTACTATAAAAAAACAACAACTCTCTTAACCCTTTCAAATAAATAGTATTTAAAAGAGAGCAAGAAATTATAAATGTTCAAGTGTATATTATTATCTATTGATATACTTTTTATTCAAACAATTCCTTCAGGAATATCATGCTTGAAAGTGACTGTGTCCTCATAAGGACCTTGTGAAGCCAGACTCCAATTTTCTCAGGGAACAGTAAGTCACAAAGCACACATAGAGCAGCTGAAGGGCACAAAACAACTCTAAGGGATCTACTTTTATTCTCGTTGTCTCTCTTATTGTAGCATTGACAGCTCTGATCTGTTCAAAATAAGAAGCTAGGCTAGAGAACCCCAGGCTACTAGGTAAAGAGTGTTATCATCCTACTAGAAGCCCAGCCCACGAAATCGCGTGGCCCCGCCCACCCGCATGTGCCTCTCTGAGCTCACAGCCCCACCCACCTGCATGGTCTTTGCTTTGGTCCTTATGGCATTAGGGCTACAGGTCTTTTATAATATAGACTAGAGGCCCGGTGCACAAAAA
>NW_005340232.1:0-484 GCF_000412655.1 Myotis brandtii | reverse complement strand
AGAGAGAATCATGGATCGGCTGCCTCCTGCACTCCCCGCAGTGGGGATCGAGCCGGCACCCCAGGCACATGCCCTGACCAGGAATTGAGCCATAAACTCTTGGTTCATATGTTGATGCTCAGCCGCTGAGCCACGCCGGCTGGATGTGGACACAACACCTTTAAAAAGCCCGAGCCATAAAGGAGACACCAGTCTACATTTCTTTTCAGCACAAGAAAAAAAAAAAACGAAAAAAATCTTCCCTAAAAAACAACACGGATGTTAAAGAGCGTTTCTCCATTGGCACGTGCGGCTGGCCGGTCAGGCTGAAGGCCAGCACCTGAGCGATGCACTTGGAGAGATGATGGATTTGCACTGATCCATCCCCACTCCCGGCCGGCCCGGTCCTCCCTGTGGCCAATGGCAGGCATTTGTGAGACAGCTGGCAGGGTGAGGGGTGCGGGCTGCGGTGCAGTGGCCTCTGCACGGATCAGAGGCTCATTAG
>NW_005340231.1:0-474 GCF_000412655.1 Myotis brandtii | reverse complement strand
GCTAGGGGAAGATTCATTTCAAGGAGGAGGAGTTGACGCTATTAAATGATATCAAGGTCAAGAAGGAGGGAAGGGATCTGTACTAGGAACTGGCTGAGAGAGTGATTGCAGTAAAGAGAGAGTGATAAGGGATCATTTAGGAAAGGAGGACATGCCACTCTTCTTTGTCTTTTGTATGCTATTCATTGCTGCAGAGAGCCCTCCACAGATGATAGAAAGATCCCAAAGCTTGGATGCATGTGGTGTGTGTGCGTGTACACGTGTGTGTGTGTGTGTGTACATGCAGCTGGACAAGGAGCACAGGTACTGGACTCAGGACCTGTGGGCTCAGAGAGGAGCTGGTTATTGATGGTTTCATTTACGGTGAGCATGCACAAACCCTAAATTGACATGCAAGGCCAATGAGAGAAAGTAGCTTTCTCTGATGCTCTAGAGTGGGGTAAACCAGAGCATGGATTTGCTTTTCCTGGGAAG
>NW_005340230.1:0-304 GCF_000412655.1 Myotis brandtii | reverse complement strand
TTCCATCAATCCCATTGAGATCTGTGATAAAATGCTTATTTGAGTGCTTAGCTTCATGAGAAAAAAACAACAGGTTAAAGTGGACGAGGCGGCTTAGTTTATAGCCCACTCCAAGAACTAGCTAATATCATCATGGTGTACTGTGATGCCTTCCCAAGTGGAATGGTCTGGGCTTAAAGACACTGTCCCAGTTCAGGGCCACCACATCACTCAGAGGATGGCATCAGGAGCCCCACATACCGATGAGCAAACTGCAGCTCAAAGAAGTTATGTAATTTGCCCGAAGTCATAGAGTGAAAATGGC
>NW_005340229.1:0-207 GCF_000412655.1 Myotis brandtii | reverse complement strand
AGCCCAGTATTTGCACCTCTCTTGGCCAGGCATGGACTCACAAACACCATATACTAGTACATGGAGCCAGGCAACACTCAGAGAAGCCCTCCATGGCAGGTGGACGGGATGGCGGGGCAATAGATACCGCCATCCTGGGGCATACGGACCCTCCCCTGCATTGTCTAGACCTTGTGCCCCTGAGGGGGAAGCTCATCCTCAGAGCCC
>NW_005340228.1:0-293 GCF_000412655.1 Myotis brandtii | reverse complement strand
TGCAGATGGAATTCGTTAAGATGAGAGCATACTGGAGTAGGGAGGGCCCTAAAACCAATATGACGTGACTCAGAAGAAGAGGAGAAAGACGAGAAAGACGCGGAGAAGATGACCATGTGGCAATGGAGGCAGAGGTTGGCGAGATGCTGCCACAGGCCGAGGGCTAGCAGACACTGGAAGAGGCAGGAAGAATGATTCCTTAGAGAATTCCAAAGAAACATGATCCTTCCCACATCTTAATTTTAAACTGCTAGCCTCCAGAACTGTGAAATAATGAAGCTCTGCTGTTCTAA
>NW_005340227.1:0-2377 GCF_000412655.1 Myotis brandtii | reverse complement strand
CTTGTCTACAGGAATGATACTCTCCTGATTTTATTTTGTATGAAATTTAACCTCAACAGAATTTTATTGCTTTCTTGCATGTGTTTCTTTTTCCTGTGCTCCCAGGGGTTCATTTGCTTTTCTCAGCACACAGAGCTCCTCGCCTGTTGTTTTCATTAGACCAGGGCTCCTGGCTCAGCACAGTAGAGCCTGTGGGTCAAGCCTGGCCCAGGCCCTGTTCTTGTTTGGATCCCACTGAACTAAGAATGGTTTTCATCGATTTGAAGCCTGAAGTACTGTGTGAACAGACAAAGCAAACACAAATATGTGACAGAGGCAGAGTGCTGACAAAGCTAAACTATGTCTTCCCTTTGCCCTTTGTAGAAAAGCTGGCCAACCCCTGATATGCACTAAAAATTGTGCACCTTTTTTCTAAGTTTTGTGGTGGTTCCTCTTTCCAACTTGTGTCTGTATTTTTTCTTCCCTTCATTTCTATTGCTTCAAATGTTAAATCTATTTCCTGTGGTTTGTCTTCAGTGTGAGCCTCGGCCTGAAAAGGAGACTGTGGGTTAATTTCGGGATTTATGTTTACTGTCCTCACACTGCTCTTCTGCATTTGCTAGCATTGCCTGCTGGTGACTTGAAATTACCGTGTCCTCAGCTTGGATGTTTCCCTCGGATTTCCCTCACACAGAAGCTGATACTGTGCAGGCCTGAGGGGGTTGTTTGTTCCTCTGTACTCACTTGTGGTTGAGGATGTGAGAGTACACCTCAGCACCTAGTGTTGTTGAAAATGATCAAATGCCTCTGCTTTTCTATCCAGTGGTTCAATTTCTTTTAATATGAAGATTCCGGAAGCTCAGAGAAGCACATTGTCACCACTGCCACCTTCTTCCCAGAATCACACTCACTTGTTTTTAATCCTCAATTTACTTATTAGATTATATTGGATTTGATTTACCCTGAGTATTTCAGTGCATTAAATAAATCAACGTGTTCGTATTCTTTCTGTTTTTTTCTCCAGAGTCCAGTTCCCATTATGTAATCTCCCTAAAAGCTTTCAATAACGCAGGAGAAGGTGTTCCTCTGTATGAAAGTGCCACCACCAGGTCTATGACAGGTAAGCCACCATAGCTAACCCCGCTCTGACAAGCAGTCGGTGTTTGAGTGATGGCAAAATAAAACACAGGAAATGTATGCAGTCATGTTCCGAGCCCTACATGTGTGTACACGCATACACAAACTTGATTATCTTTCTGGTTTTCAAATGGAAGGAAGAGAAGTTCAGTCTATAAACTATACATGGACTTAGGGAAAGAGCTCTCATTCTCTCCTCGGAGTGGCTTCCTGTTTTGGCGCCCTGATACCACCCTTCATTCCCCGAGGAGCGTGCCTCCCAGCGATGCCACTTTGGCGAGAGGGTCTCTGCACAAAGGCCCCCAAATGCCAGGAGGAGCCATTGCTTCTCTGTAGATCCTTCAGGCTCATTGACAAGGATGACCTGCCCTCCTGGGGGTGCAGGGGCTGGGCCAAGCCCCCCAGTGCCTTCTTCCTGGGTTGGACCTTCAGGTCACTCAACAGTGTCCAGGGCCCCTGGACAGCAAAAGGATTGGCTGCTCCCCGGGCGTGTCTCCTCTGGGAATTCTCAGGTGAGCTGGACTGTAAAGGCCCCACACAAGGGAAAATGGGCTCAAAGAACTGAGGGAAGGATGGGTAAGAAAGTGAGATCCAAGCTGTTTATGAAGACTATTTCTGAGCAAGGCTGGGCTTTTTAAAAGACAGAATAAGTGACACCTCTGTGGTCTGTTCAGGGCACCGGAAAGTCACATGACCACCCCAGTGGTCTTATGTCTGAAAGTAAAACCCAAGATGTTCATCTCTTTAGTGAATACTTTGGCCCCAACCTCTTTCAAAGTCCACAACCCTCAGACCTCAGATAACCTACCACCTACATGTACGTGATGAGAATAAAGGATCTAAGGGCAGGGTTTGACAGTGAGCACAGAGGACATGGAAAACCCCTGAGTGCCCGAGAGTGAAGCCCTCGCAGGCAGGAATAAAGGAACATAACATAAATAGTGGAATCCAGTGACTTCTGCTACCACCTAAATTTATGTGAACTTTAAACAGTTTGTTTTCCACACTCAACAGCTCCATTCATCGACTATGTGGAGAACACACAGTTGTTGTGTGGATTCACAGCAGTTACATGATGTCTCCAGGGCATAGCATCACTTTATTGATTTCAGACTCAGTAGGCGAAGCTGTTATTCCAGAGTCTCTTTGACCTTTTGGTCATTGGTTTCAAGGTCTATTTTCTGCCAAAAGTGACGTGTGCAATTTGTGTATATGTCCATCTATAGTTATCTGTGGAGACACTACATATTTTTCATTGTGT
>NW_005340226.1:0-347 GCF_000412655.1 Myotis brandtii | reverse complement strand
AATGAAAAAATATCCTTGGGTGAAGATTAACAAAAAACAAAACAAAATGAAAAAACAAAAACAAAAACACACACAAAAAATGATGTCATCAAAACAAGGCAAGGATTTGTACAGATTTTCTGAAGCTTCTCTATATATGTCCAACTTAATAGATTCTAAGTAACTAATATCTGATTAGATTGGGTTCACAAAATGAATCTCTCTCTCTCTCTCTCTCTCTCTCTCTCTTTCTCTCTCGCTCTCTGTTTAATATACTATAACCATATAGTGTCATTCAGTCCTGAAATTTTTAGGGTTTCAGTGGGGTGGTCTTTAGATGTGGGCGTGTATTTCAGTCTGCAGAAGTA
>NW_005340225.1:0-223 GCF_000412655.1 Myotis brandtii | reverse complement strand
GTTTGATTCATTGTTTCTAAAAACTGTTCCTGGTAAGTGAGCCGCGTGACCCCTCACCCAGCGTCACCCCGATTCTGCAGGAGGAGACGCACGTTGGATGGAGAGCCTAGAGGTTCCCCCGAGGGCACGGCAGACGGACGGCTGCAGCCAAAGATACATGTTTCCGCTGGGTTTCGAGCTTTCACGGCGATGCCACCGGCAATTAGAAATGAGAATGAGCCCT
>NW_005340224.1:0-2483 GCF_000412655.1 Myotis brandtii | reverse complement strand
ACACTTAGCATATTAGGCATTTATTATATAGGATAAGAAATTTCCTCATAATTACTTAGCTAGTAAATGCAGTTCAAAATCAAAACTTTCCAAATTCATAACCTTTACTTTCAAGTTGAATTAAATTTCTAGAACACCAGCCACAGTCCAGTGTCACTAACACACTTTGTACATATAGGCAAGTCACTCCACTTGTTTAAGCCTCACTTTGCTCATCTATAAAATAGGAAGACATGGTTAAACAAACTTTGAGTTTGAATGTTATGATGACTTTGGCATCATTGTTATCATCAGAAATATGAAACTCGAGTTCCTCTTAATAATCTCTGTCACCAATATCTATTGAGCATACATTATGTGTTAATCACTGTAAAGAGGTGTAAAGTTCTATTCCTCTAACACATTCTTTGATGGAGGTACTATCGATTTCTCCACTTGAAAGATCAAGTAAGAGAGAACTGAAGACATGAAGTAATTTTCCAAGTCTACATAATTAGTAGGTCATGAGGATAAGGTAAAAAATTCCAAATAGTCTATTGAGCTTCATAGATAGATACCAGAGAACAACCCTTTGACTCATGCAAAGTGATATTTTAAAGGATATTAATATTTTTTAAATTTATATTTAATGGTTTGTACCAATAACTTACAAACTTCTCATGTGTGAGTTTGTGTTTTGGTTTGCGGGGAGAGTGAGGTATGTTAATGTGACATTAAGCACTCACATGGAAATACTGAAGATCAATTTTCTGGTGACCATTTCCTTTCCCACGCTGGACTTCAGTGGCAGGTTGGGCAGCAATAGCACCTGGCTCCTCAATTGCCCCCTCAGAGACTATGCCACATAGATCCAGAGTTCTTTCCTACTCACCTAAGACAGATAAACCTTAGACTATCCTATGATAGTCAGAATTTGCAGGTCACATCTCTAGAACTTCCTGTATTCCATATTATTACAATGGCAGACCCATCTCTTATCCCCGTCTCTCCCAACTCTAGCACCATTATAGATGAGGTGTAGATATATTTGGAACCAAGCAAAGAAAACTTTTCAAAAATCCATTTATTTGGAATAACACCTCTTTTAATACCAAGGAGATCACCATGAGTAAGTTTTTATTCTCTTTTTGGGGCCAGGAGTCTGTCCTTATCCTCATTTTTAAAAAACGTATTTGTATATATTTTTTCAAAATATCCATGTTGCCTTGGGCAATCTAACAGCCTTTCTGAACCTCAGTTGCTTCAGTTTTAGACAGGCATCAAAAGGCATTTTGAGCTTGCACAATCTTTGTATTTGTGGCTTCCTTTTTAAAACTAAGTCAAGATTTGAGATAGGAAGGAAAAGCTTCCTAATACCAGATCGTGGGTATAAAATCAGCAGGTATTCCTGGGGCCAAGAATGTTTGTTCTCATCAGTTTAGTGAAAACAAAAGCCTTTCTTTTAAAACTTCAGATTCCCAGGGATGGGTCCTTGTTTACTGAGGGCTTATGTAAAACCCAAATGTATGTAAGTGTATTGACAGTATGTATATGTTTATGAATGTCTAATACAGATTTCCCTCATTTAACCAATATTTTGGAACCAAATATGTGCCAGGCACTGTACTTGGCACAGGGACATGGTGGTGAACAAAAACAAAAAACAAAATCCTCAGTGTCACAGAGATTATAATCCTGTGGAGAGACAATTAAAAATTAACTAGGTATACTGTGGTGATCCTTTTGCAATATATGCAAATATTGGGTCATTATGTTGTACATATGAAACTAATATAAAGTAAAATGTTAATTATGCCTCAATAAAAATAATAAAATTTTAAACTGGGGGAAATTATAATATTCCTACCCTCAGAGAGCTTATATCTGTTGGTGGAGAGGTAAATATTAAACAAATAAGTATGTCAATTAATGTCAAATGTTGGTAAGTATTATATAGGAAAAAAAATACTGGGAAGGAGGCAAAACATACTGGTGAGGTAATGGAAGCTAATAAATTTCAATTAAAAGTGACCAATTGAAGACTACTTTTTTTAATTCGTTCATTTAGTGAGTTTATACCATTAGTTTAAACCCTTGGGAAATGAATTAAAGTTTTACTTACTTCTCATGCTGATTTTTGTCAATTCAAAACAATTCTGCATAAAATACATTAAGTTAATTTCCAAAATAATGTACTTAAGAGGGGAAAAGGCAATATAATAGTGTTTTGCTCTGGGAGTTTGAACAATAATGTGTAATATGAATTAGACCATGGAGTGTATTCTTTAATGAAAGAAACTGGAGAAAAGAGACATGATAAATCTATTTCCAGATTCAGTTGACATGGATTGTTGCTTCTCTCTAATTTGTAGGGGAACATACATTATCACTGTTGGATTGGATGTGACAAAATCTGGGGAAACAATAAAAATCATCCTTCTTTGTGAAAGTTGGAATCAAGTTACACTGTCATCAAGCAATCTGAAGTCCTAAGAAAACACTTT
>NW_005340223.1:0-263 GCF_000412655.1 Myotis brandtii | reverse complement strand
CAATCAGGGCTAATCACCCCTCCAAGTCTAATAACCCCTTTCTTTGCCTGCTGGACCATTGGCACAAGGAGTTCAAAGTGACCTGGATGATGGTCATAACTAGTTCCGGTGGGACCCTTGCTGAATCCTCTGGTGGAAACATTCTTCCTCTGGGAACTAGGCCTCTAATCGAACGGAACTTAACGTTGATGGAAAGAGAACAATAAATTCTGGAATGGGTTATAGAAGAGACGTGAGAAGAGTCTATTCCACAACCTTTTCTT
>NW_005340222.1:0-890 GCF_000412655.1 Myotis brandtii | reverse complement strand
GCTCTATCCACTGAGCCAAACCAGCCAGGGCAATAACAATATATATATTTTTTAAAAGGTTCGTGTCATTTCACTCCCACCCTGCAGTCTGCTTCAATATCGCCCTCAAATCAACCGAGAAACGCCGTGAACTCGTGGCTTAAGCTTTTTACTCCCCGGATGTCATACAACCCTCGGGCCGAAACAGAGGAGCAACGAGACACAGTGGCTCCGCAGAGTCCGATAGAAAAATACTGTCGACGGGTTTATTGCGCCGAAGGAGCGACTGGCTATGTACAGCTCGGCAGACCTCCAAGGACAAGTACTGATTGACGTGGCAAGTCTGTCGCTGCTGGGCATCGACGTGAGGAACACCGTTGGATTAAGGCACGTGCGGGCCGCCAGGGGAAAACGGGACGTCCTGGCCTGGTGACGGGTTCATTTCGCTTTTGTTCCTAAAAAACGCGTGAGCACCAAAATTGCCAAAGAACACTTGATAGTTTAGTAAAAAAACCAACAATGGTAAGGAACGTGGGGGGGGGGGCGCATTTTCGGGATGAAATCTTTGGAGTTCGGTTTACTGCAAATACAACCCATTTGACACGCCCTGATACACATAAATACTAGATCGCCTAGCAGGTCCCGGAAAATCGGCAGCGCGCTGAACAACGAGCATCAAATAAATTAAAGGTGTTCTGGAGACAAAAGGGGGGAAAAAAAGGGAATTATAAAGAATGAAACAGCCGTCTCTACTGACATAACACAGACAGGAGATGAAGGAACAAAAGCAAATACAATTTCACCCCCCCACACTTTCATCATGGCGGGCTCTGTTTTCGTTTTAGCGGGGGTACAGCCGATTCACCACCGTCCATCTTTGCCATCCTAACGATGAATAGCTTAGCCCTGGC
>NW_005340221.1:0-283 GCF_000412655.1 Myotis brandtii | reverse complement strand
ACAATAAAGATTTTTAAAAGAGAGAGAGAGAATATAGGTGATGGAGATGACATGCTATTCCTGTTGGCAGTTCAGTTTGTTTCTGGGCAATGCTTCTAAGAGTGTTGGTGAACCTACCTCTTGTCCCCCTTTCCTGCCTACCTTTGTGCTCTGGAGGCCCAGAGGTATCCATGGCTGCGATTGTGCTACTTGGTGCTCCACTCAGACAGGTCAGGACAAAAAATAATATCCAAGAATATTTTGGCACTAACAACGTGATCCTTAGCAAGAAATATGGACAGTC